>NW_007578458.1:97075-100349 GCF_000690725.1 Stegastes partitus
TCTTTATTATTATTATTATTATTATTATGAAGGTGTGAAACAGTGTGATGTGTGAATCTCATGTTTTAACACCTTTGTTATTCACGTCAGACCTGTTTTGACATGTTGGTATTAATGATAATTGTGATATTAAAAAATGAAATATTCATATCGTATTAATAATATTATCGTCCATCCTACAGCTTTGGTCACAGATTCTACTTCTAGCTCATCTTTTGAGTGCAGAACATGTATTTGAATATCAACATATAAAGCAATAGTACTGATAATAATCCTAATGGATAATCATGTAGTGAAACTCTGACATCACACCAGCTTGACTGTGAATCTTATTTTTGCCTCCACTGTAAATATTCTGGTGAATTTGCAGTTATTAGCAGAGCGAGAATGTAGTTATGTCATCAGCGTTTCCTGAAAAAAAAACAAAAAAAAAACAACCAACACAGGAAATGGTGTGTCAGAAGAATGCACCTCCACCTTCCTCCGTTCTTACTTCAGTTTAATTCATTTGCCAAAAACGACACAAAGCACAAATTTCAAGATTAATCGCAGCATTTTTTATTTTTTCAAATGGAGCGGTGAAATCGTTTGGCCACAATAACTGTGTACTGAAAATGTGACGTTGTCAGTTTTTAACACTTTCTGTTTAGTTTACTTTGGTGGTGCTGGATTGCATTATATTCAGTTAATTAATTTGTATTACTCTGCCTCCTTCGTGTATGGAAATGGTTAAAAAATAAATAAATAAAAATAGACACACCTTTCTACCTTTAACTTTGATCCCACATAGAAACATAGTCACATTTATTCCTTCATTGTCACCAACAGCTGACCACTACACACATTGTAAAGTGGACCTTTTGGGCAGACTGGTTGTTTATGTTGTATGTTTTGTTTAAGCTACCATTTTGTTTTTTGATATTTGCAGAAACATGATGTGGATCTTCATATTTCTTTACGTCCTGTGCCCAAGCATCTGTCAGGTTTGTCGCATGGAACACAGATTGGATTCTAAAATTCAGAATTCTCTCATTACATTGCATTAAAATGAATTTCCTTCTGTTACAGGCGACTGTAAAAGGTAAAGTGATTTGTACGATTGTTCAAACGGGCATTTATTTGAAGCACAGCGTCGTTCTTGAACAGATAAAGTCTCTTCTGACGTCTCTCTGTTTTGCATGTTTCAGGAAACTCGACGAAAATCTACTATTTCAAACTGACAATAGACAAAAACGCAGTCGGGAACATAACCAAGCTGCTGACACCTTATCAGCTGAATGACACTCTGACAGTCAACGAACTGAAACAGACAACAAGTGAACAAACTTCTAATCCTCCAAATGCTGCATGTTCCCATTTTAACAGAAACATTCTCCAAGTGAAACCTTCTGTGCTTTTCTTGTCTTAAAGAGTGTCAGAGTGACTCAGAAAGCGTGACGTGTAGCTGTGAACCAGGCCACAGGTGGAGCGACGACGTCCGTCGGTCTTATAAATGTAACGACTCGTGCACCTTCCCCAGCAATGAAGCTCAGATGTGTGTTTCTGACGGCGCAGGTACATTCGACTGCCTTTGCACATTCATATACACAACATTGAAAGTAGCTTGTTTTTGCGTATTATTGCTCAATCATGGAAGTAAGACAAGAAGTCTGGGTTGCTCACTGTAAATAAAAATTCAGTAAAAACAACAAAACAAGCTAATCTGCCAACAAGGCGCCAGATTAAAATAGAATACTGTAACATTCAAAAACTGTAAGAACAGTGACGAAAACAGCAAATATCTGTAAAATAATTATGATATAATTATAATAATAATCATAATCGTAATCACAATAACATTTTTATCTGGNCACTTACTGTTTTAATGTATTTATTGTTCTACAGTTCAACTATAGTACACTTCAGCTTCACCATTTTATTACTGTGAGTCTCTATTTTCCAAAAGGAAGTATGGACTCACACAACTGCACGAACAAAACTTACTAATTACACAAACACCACGCAGTCTCTGTATTTGTGAGTCAAATTAGTGCCACATGACGACCTTCTTCTTACTTTGCATGTCTCCGTGCAGTAAAATCAGCCAGCTTCCCGTAAAACACTGTCTCCCACAAAGAAACTGTTTAGTGTTTTCATTTCCTCGTCAGCTGCAGCAGCTCCATTAACGTGCTGCTGACGTTCATGGGAACAGACGGATCCTCAGAACATCAGGAGACGCTGCTGCGGTGGTTCGCTGATGCACATTAGGAAAACCAGGTCAGCCAGCACATTTTCTACATTCATTATTTTTCAAAAAAATCAGGAAATGTTGATTTACTTTTCCTGCAGATAGGAGCCTTTACAATGAAACACAGCAATGAAAGGGGCTCGTTTTACACAGTAACTGCTGTTTTGGTAATTAAAGAGTTTTTATTTTAACGAGTATTTTTATATTTTTCAATCTTGTAAGTAATAAAAGAAGAGACGTCTGGGTTGCAAACTGTGAATAAAAATTTCAGTAAACAAAAATGGTAAAAATCCAGCAGCAAGATGCCAGAAAAAACAAACAAACAAACAAACAAACAAAAATCACAAAATAATAAAAGAATACTGTGACATTTAAAAACTGTGAAAACCGTGAAAATAACAGCAAATATCTATAACATAATGAGAGCTTTTACTGGTTTAGATACAATCAAACCGTGTAATTTTGTAGTCACACATTGTAAAACAACACATCACTATTTGTAATATATATATATATATATGGATTTTTACTGTGGACATTGTTTAAATTTTGTTCCCGTTTTTCTGCAGGCAACATGTAAGTTTATACTTGTTGTAATTTTAATAAATATTTTTTTGTTATTTACCATGACGGGGGAAAAAAATTAAAAATTTCTACAGTTTTTCAGCCCCTAACATACATGTTTATTCTTAAAAATAATGGTAAGCGCCAGTAAAACAACAATATGTTTTGCTTATTTATATACCATAACAACAAAAATGTAATTTTATGGTCGAGGGTTGTAAAGCAACAAATGATCATGAACAGAAATCCAAATGTATGATGTAGACAGTTTGTACAGTTTTGGCACATTTGTTTTTTAATGACTAACATATAAATTAATATATTTTTCCAGTGACTTTGCTGAATATTATCTGTGTATTACCAGAACAGGAAAAACCTGTAAAGCAAATAGAAAATAATGTCTCTGTCTTTCATAGACATAATTTTTCCTTTAAATATCAGTAAATATCTGTAAAGGAACTATATTTTTGTTGCTTATTTAAA
>NW_007578458.1:102927-114659 GCF_000690725.1 Stegastes partitus
AAACAGTTTTGTGGTTGTAAAAGAAGAAATAAGCATTTATGAAAATGTAGATTTGTTAAAGTTGTGGCCTGTTTTTTTCTTCTTCTCCAGTTAAAATATAAATCAATCATCCTTTCTCTTGTTCTGTGATGTTACCTGATATCACATGTAATTTAACAGAACAGGAAAAACCTGCAAAGTAGCAGCTTAAAAAATATATTTAACCATTTTTCAGTATTTAAAATGCGTAAAACCAAATGTCTGTAAAACCATTTTTTCGTTGCTGATTTAAAAACACTGAAAATGTTTATGATCAAACATAATAATAATTTTATTTTTATTTTTTTGATGTGGACATTATTGGTAGTTTTGCTCCCCTTTTTTTGGGTTGATACACATGTTCACAAAAAAATGTGCATTTTCCTTCATCAAGCATGAAAACATGCCAGTTTTTTCTTTCTCTTTGCAGTTGTCGTTTCAGGATCTGCTACTCTGAAGGGAGAGAAGTATCAAAGCTGTGTGACAAAAAAGACTTCTGTCAAATACGAGGAATGTAATAGGAATTTGTCAACAGAGGTAAAAACAAACAAGTGTTTATTAACAAACAGCACATTGCTTAATTAATATTCAGGAGTAATCATTGTCTTTTGTTATATTTTAGATGAAAAAAGTGTTCAGCACTTTAAGGGGATTTGACATCTTAACAATTACAGAATACAGGTAAATAAAGATAAAGATAACTTTATTGATCCCTTAGTTCACTGTTACAACAGCTCCAAACAAAACGTGTTACAAATAAAATCTTGTTTTACTGCTACCTGTGTTCAACATGTGACTGACTATTTGATTTGTTTCCATTTCAGGATTGGAAGCATCATTGCAGATTTTGAAATGAACTTTGCTGACCGGATCATTTCAAATGATCTGATTGAAAAAACGGGAAACTTGAGCACCATCCTGCCAGCGTCGCTTGAGTTGGAGACTGCAGGTATATTTGGAAACGCGGTGATGGATGTTAGGATTAAGTGTCATCTGCTCTTTAATTTAACACAAATGACATGAAGTCCTTGTGCTGAACTCCCCTCCGTAGAACGACAGTTGCTTTATCCGCCATATACTGAAATATCGCTGCTGCTGCTCTCGCATAAATTGCCATAAAAAAATTCTGCATGGACATTCATGGTGCCCAGAGGTCGAATCCTAACGACATGCATGACCTCTTAGCACCACTAGCAGCCACAATGACTACATCTTTTCCCATTTATATACGAGCTACCTGCTAGCATCTCAAAGTTGTAATTTCTTCACTTTTCAAACCAACACCAACATTTAACAGACCCAGAGTGAATACTGGGCACCTTTTTGAAGTTAATGTCTCTCCCAGACGTGCAAAACATTTAATCCAGGATGAAGTTGAAGTGATTTGTGTCAGTATTTGTGATTTCTACACTAATCCAGCTCTTCATTTTTAAGGTGTTGTTCATATACACATGGAGACCAGACCTGTGCGTTATAACGGCAGCACTAACTTCACGTGCATAGCACACGAGGACCTGGTGGTCACGCCAAAGTGGACTCTGGAAAGCCCAGACGGAATATTTGACATAACTAACGGCACAGTCGCAACAGTGACGTCACCCCCAAAGCAGACCACCATCAAGCTCACAGGAGTGTCTGAAATCTGGAAAGGTATTTATTTCTGCAGCTGTATTTACATTTTAGACACATTCAGCCCGAAGCACATTTAGGTAAGCTGTGTATTTAAGAGCGATGTTGAGGCACTTGTACAGTTTATGTGACTTCACTGCATTTAGGAGAGAAATGTTGCACTTCTCCTGCATTTATCCGAAAACTATAATCAGACCTGGTTAGACGCTAAAAGTTATTTTAGAAAAATAATCTCAGGGCCGCCGCTGTGGCTCAACCGGTTGAGCTGGCGACCCACGTGCCTGGGCTGTGGTCCCCGACGCAGCAGTCGTGGGTTCGAGTCCAGCCCATGGCCATTTGCTGCAGGTCTTTCCCTCATTCTTCTCCCCACTTTCCTGTCTCACTGTCTGCTGTCCTGTCAAATAAAGGCAAAAAAAACAAACAAACAGTAATCTCTTCTCATCTAACGAAACACATTTATTTTCCACTGTGGACACTTAGCATCCAGTGTAAACCCAAATCCTTCTAGAATGTTGATACTAAATCAGAGGAACCAGGATCTGAATGAGGCAATCCGCTAAAGGTGTCCCACACATTTTCTTGTAAGCCAACAAGAATTCTGTTTATGTAGTCAGAGCTTCACAACAATGGAAGCAACACCTGAAAACTCAACCATTCTGTCAGTTTTGTTTTCACAGCTTGTTTCTGCTGCCAAAAAAATTCTATTGTTTTCTGTTAAAGCTGAAGTGCAGGACAAAGGAGTTAGAGCAGTGTTAGCTGGGTAAATGTTGCCGATGATACCCAGCTCTTCCTGTCATTTCCCCCCGGACGACCACCCGGTCTCTGCCCGGATCTCATCATGTCTTGCAGACATCACGGCAACCTCTCTAAGACTGAGCTCCTCGTCATCCCAGCCAGTCCCTCTCTACAACAACAAATCAACCTCCAGCTTGATTCAACCCAGCTCAAACCCACAAAATCTGCCAGAAACTTTGGTGTCATGATTGATGACCAACATCACACTCAGCAAGCGCGCTCAGTGTTTGCGGAAATAAACAGAGATGTTAACGGTGGAGCGTGTCCGCCACTCCCCCGCCAACGATGGTAGAAACAGAACTGTAACCACTAACTAAACTGGCATCAGCAGTCAAGTACTGCCTGTGCGTTCCGGCCACTTCCACACCGGGGGTTTGCTCTGATGGGGTGGAATTGGCCGGAACGTGCACACCGGTCAGTTAGGTGTGAAATCCAGCGATGCGTAGTGTTCTAACAACACACTAGTTATTATAACAACGATAAACAATATTAACAAAAAAATGAGCCTTCAAGCATCAAGCCCTCCTCGTATCTCGACCTCCGTCTTGACAATCCGACAGCCTTGCTATCCGACATAAAAGAAGGTTTTACATTTAGATTCTGATTATCGAGTCACGACTGTATTTGTGTGTGTGTGTGTGTGTGTGTTTTTTAAGGAAATTACACATGTAAGTACTACTACCAGCGCGATGGCTTCACCATATTGCACAAAGCCAGCGCTACCCTGGATGTTTGCCTCCTGCCAAACATCCACGTCTCCACCGAGCCGCCTTTTCCGCGTTGTAAACCCGGTGACGATTTTGTGAAAGCAGCTGCCAGATGTGAGATAAGGAAGAGCAGTGAGCCTTATAACGTGACCTGGACAGGTGACGTGCTTTCATCAAATGAGAGTAAGCTCATTTTCCTTCTTTGCCAGTCGATTTCAAATGAATCCTCGTGCAAAATTGTTCCAAGAACACGCATGTTTGATCCTCGCAGATAATGAAACAGGAGTCTTTACAGCTGAAACAATAGTGAGCTGTACCAACAGCTCTGAACCTGCAGAACTGGTGTGCACATTTAAGAACAGATGCGACCAACAGAAACCTGCCAGCGTTAGCATCTACGTCATATACGGTATGTTTTAGTAGCAGTTATAATATCGTCTGGAAATAGTGCCATTGTCCAACATCTCTCCATGTTTTCTCCCAATACATACATTTTTTTTTTGTTTGGATGTTCAAGTTGTTATTGTGAAACTTCTACACTATGTTGACCTCAAATAATCCCACAATGGTAATAATAATCATATATCAGTATTACTTTTAACTAAAAACCCAACAACAACGATTTACCTTTGAAAAGCATGTAAAAATGAAACAGCTTCTATGTGTCTGCTGATGATCAGGGAACAGGCTCAGGGACCCAAAGAGTCCAGGGGCCCCCGATCCAGAGCCTCGGTTTAAAGGGATAGCTGGCAAGAAATATTAACCCTCAGCTAAACAACCACAAAGACACAAGGACAGAACAGCCACAAAGAGCCGCGTACAAAACACAAAGAGAATAAAAACAACAACAAATGAACACAAATAGATCCAAAACAACTGAAGACCCATTAAATGACCAATAAGAGACTGATATATCCACAGTATTACTCTTGAACTTTCCATTTATTAAGTAAAAAGGTACCATTTGTGAAATTACTATAAGCTTGAGAATGTGTTTCAACAGTCTTTTAATGTGAAAAAAAGGGAGGAAATTTTAGGGTTATTCAGAGTTTTGTTTTGTTTTGTTTTGTTTTTTGCTAAAAGGCAAGTAAGTGATTCACAATAAGAATAGAGTGATGTTGGACAAAGCTGATGTTTGTGTAATTATGCAACAGAATTTCCATTTAACTTCTTGTTGTCTTGAAGTTTGCTTTGGATGAATAGTTTTTGTTTCTGGAGGTAATTAGGAACTGTTCTTCTCCCAAACAGCAAATGAGAAGTTTTGTAAAGCTGAAGGTGAATGGCCAGAAACCAAACCTGGTTTTACTGCAGAGTTAAAATGCAAAGATGCAGCTGGACTAAGACGAAGGAAATGCAAGTAAGACTGCAACTAATGATCATTAAAATAATAGTAATAATGATAATCTGCCAGTTCTTTTTCAATGGCTTGATTTACAGATTGTCCCAAAATAGTGAAAAATGCTTATAAATGTCCTGAAACTGTTGCAGGACACAAAGAAAACTTGCAGTTATTCAGTATGATGAACAGAAAAGATTCATTTCACGCATTTTAAATTTTGAAAATTGTTCACAATTATTGGTTAATTATTTTTGTTTGTGATTCATGTTTGTCAATCGATTAATCCATTTAGGTCGGACGGGAATTGGGAAGCAGAGATTTTAAATTGTGTGAACTTGAACCTTGCGGATAATCTGGAAAATGCACAAGTAAGCCGAACTTTCATTACTGACGTTGCAAAATAAGATCTCCATCGTTTGAAAGTAACTCATACTGAACTAATCCACATTAGCAGAATGTGACGCAAAAGGCTAAAGTTTCCTGTGGTTTAAATGTTTAAATGTGAGGTTTTTCTGACATGCATTGTTAACATTTGGCCCTGTTCTCCAGCCGTGTCTCCCCTTAAATATGAAATAGTCAGGCCCCTCTGTTTGATTAAAACCAATGACTGATGCATTTAATCATCCCCAGTAACTCTTCACTGTTCACTACAGATCGCTGACAGTGGACGAGGCAACCTTGATAAAAATGCTGCAGATGTGTTTTCCAGCTTTAAGAACAGCACTAACAACACCGAGGCTATCAACTCTTTTGCCAACATGAACACATCAGTTTCTGTCCTCAGCACCTTGAATGAAAAGCTAAAAAAAATAATGGAAGAATCAGTAACAAATGTAAGTGTCACAGAATGTTTGACTATCTATAAAACCTTCAAACCTTCAGGTTTTTCTAAAATGAAATCGTATTTTGATACTATTTAAGGTATTTAATTACATTCATGAATGTCCTCTTAATGTACAGGAGTCTTAGAGACTTGCTGTTCACTTGTTTTACAGCATGTTATGCCTGCAAGTTACAACTAACACAAACATTTACTGCTGCTGCTGCTGTCTTGAAAACTACTCTGTGCTGCACAATGGCAAGTTGCGATGTTGGAGTAATATATGAGTGCACATTGGTGCGTCTCAAACTATTCAAATAATTTAATTCAAAGGGCTACATTTTCATATGTTCTACTGTCATTGTATGTGAAATGAAATATTTCAAGCCTTTTTTGGGGGTTTACAATTGTGATTAATTGGCTTATAGGTCATGAAAATCAGAAATCACAATCTCAAATTATTAGAATATTTCTTATCAGATCAATTGAAAAAATGATTTACTCTAATTCAAAATGAAATATTTTCATATTTTAGGATTTTTTATTGATGGTTTTTAACCTTAATTCGCAAAATCAAACTAGAAACATGCCTGAAACATTTTATTTTACATGTAATGAGTGTAGAATATAACAAATGTTCACTATAACAGATGGAAAATATGAACCTTTTTCACGATGTACATATTGTTTAAGAAGCACTTGTACATGTTTGAGCCGGAAACCGATTTGTTACTTGGGTTTGTTATGTATGAAAACCAGGAAATCTGAATGTGTGTTTTTGGTAAAGTCATTTGTGGTTTTCTGGGTGGAAATGCTCAGCCAAATTAATTTCGCTCATGATAGTCAATTCAATTCAATTTTATTTGTACAGCGCATATTAACAACAACAAGTCATCTCATAGCGCTTCATAAAGGCAGAGACAGAAACACCCAACAATCCAAAACATTTGGATTCCCCATAAGCTTCAGCAGTCCGATATGTCTTCTAGCATACATAAACAATATATAGACACGTTAAAAAGATTTTTAAAAACTTGATTTAACTGACATTCCTCTCCTTCTTTTCAGGACTTTCTGGAATCCTCCAGCAATTTGCTGGAAATTTCTCTTGAAGAAATCTGGAACACATCAACTTCTGAAACCAGCTTAACGCTGGCTGAGGAATATCTGAGTTCCGTTGAGCAATTAATCGAGAAGGCAAACGTAACGAAA
This sequence comes from Stegastes partitus, assembly GCF_000690725.1. Lineage (NCBI taxonomy): Eukaryota > Metazoa > Chordata > Actinopteri > Pomacentridae > Stegastes > Stegastes partitus. The sequence goes on from NW_007578458.1 coordinate 109,448, forward strand.
GACAGCAAAAAGCCAAACGTAGAGGTCGTTACATGCAGCGACGAAGACTCGTGTACAAACTCGGTGTTCAACGTAAACGTCACTCTTAAAAGTTCAGGCAACGGCACAGTGAAAACAACTGGATTCAGACAGCTGGAGAGGTACCTGCCCTACGAGAACCAGAGCAGCGAGGTTACACCCAATAGCATTGTTGTGTCGACAACTACAGACAGAAACAAGGATCAGGTTACCATTACAATCGACTTCCAGCTCACAAATACGAGGCCTCGCCATGTTCAGATACAGTGCGTCTCCTGGGACAGCCAAAGCCGACGGTGGTCTCCAGATGGGTGCGAATGGGCGGGACCCGCTAATGAAGGACGCTGCACCTGCAAGCATTTGTCCTCGTTTGCGATTCTTATGTCCAGATATCCCATAGAAGTCTACGGCTTGACTCAGATAACCTACGTCGGGTTGTCCGTATCAGTCATGTCTCTCATTATCGGCCTCATGATAGAACTGGTCGTCTGGGGCGACGTAGTCAAGACAAATACTTTACATTTGCGCCACACTGCCCACGTGAACATCTCTCTGTGTTTGCTGGTGGCAGATTGCTGTTTTCTGGCGTCCACTAAGCCGAAGGATGTATCAACGATTTGGTGTAAAACCGTCACAGTGCTGAAGCATTTCTGCTACCTGTCCATGTTCTTCTGGATGCTGTGTCTGAGCACCACGCTTCTCCACCAAGCACTTTACCTGTTCCATCAAGTGAGCAGGACAAACTACCTGAGGTTCTCGTTCATCTTAGGCTACGCCTGTCCTTGCCTCATCGTCTTTGTCACGTTTCTTACCTACAGAGCCGGCGCTGAGCAGGTTTACTACTCCAGAGACACCTGTTGGCTGATCTATGTCGGACTCATGGAGGGGTCCATTCACACATTTATCATTCCGGTTGGCATAATCATCTTCATCAACATCTTCTCCATGCTGGTGGTAATCATGAAGCTTTTGTATCACCAAGAGAACATGGAGAAATCTCACAATAAAGAGAAAGCAGCTGCCAAAACTGTCTTGAGGTCAGTTGTTCTTCTGACTCCAATCTTCGGCGTGACGTGGATTTTTGGATTCGCTGTGTTGTATCTTGACCTCACATCTGGTACCATTGCTTACTTAGTCAACTACGCATTCACCCTGACGAACGCATTCCAGGTACGATCAATAACAAATATCCATCTGATCTTATTCAACATCTGCTGTGTTTGCTGACAGAATTCTGCCTTTCATTTCTAGGGGTTGTTCATTTTGTTGACCACATGTCTGGGGGACAAAATGGTAAGATAGTTTAACCTCGTAAGAAAAAATGCCAAACAATCACAGTGCACCTTGTGTTTCAGGATCAATAAGGTGTTGTGCGATGTTTCAAGTCTGTTAAACGTTTGATAAAAATAAAAATCCCGATACATCACCAGATTTAACCTTCTGAACCTCAAAATCTGCCAGCTGGTTCAAAGGGCATGATAACTTTTTTTTTAAATCACTCATCATTTAGCAGAGCCAAAAACTACAAATCAGAAAGTATCTCCAGATTTTCAGCTTCCCTGAACTGCCCTTGAACTCCTCGCTCTTCTGAAAACTTCACCAATTCCCAGCCTAACAATCGTGATATTTTATTCTACATGTCTCATTTAAAAATGTCTGCTCCTTGGTGCTACCGTGAAGCCATTAGTGACTGTAAACGACCATCACGGTACAAAAATTCTGCAGGCAGTGTTTACACGGACTAGATATGAGACGAGGAAATTAAAAATGAAAGCAGTGAAATATCTACAGTATGTGGAGCTACGGTTTATTGGAAAAACTGTGCTTAAAAGGATTCTAAGTATTTTTCATTTTTATTTAGATAACAAAACAAAGAAATTCGACTTTTTTTTTGTTTGTTTTTTACGATGAATGGCATCATAACTGCACAAAATACATTTTTGAGTTCCTTCTACTTCTATTCATGGATGCTCTGCCTCCATAGAGGTGCAGGACTTTATATTGCAGCGAAAAATGAGTGTACAGTGAGTAAAAATGTGACAAAAACAAAGAAAAAAAAAAGCCTTGAAACTTCTCAAGATTCAGAGGATTGACTCGCTAATGAAAAGAATCAGGACTTATTAAACAACTGAGGAGCTGTCAATAACGGCGCTCACTGTCCTCAGCTTGTTTCTATGGAATTCAACATGTTTTAATGTCATTTATAGTTACTAACAACTTACATCCAGTTTATTGTAATTTTGACAGACCCGTGACGCGCTGCTCAAACGCTTCAAGAGAAACGTAAGCACAATATGAGCAGATTCACTCATTTGTAAAACATGATGACAACTGATTAATTTAACAAATCTTTTTCCCCTCTTTCTGCTCTCCAGGCTCCAGTATCCACCAGCAGCAGCGCCGTGAAGTTAGACTCGTCAGTGAAGAAGTGAAAATCAAAAAAACATGCACTTTACACATAAAATCAAATATAATAACTTTAATCTTGATTGTTTCTGTTGTTTATTTCTGTTCACTCCCAGTGAGACCAGTTAAATTTACTGTAATATTTGTTCTGTGCATATCACAGTTTGTCTGTTTGCTGCCTTAAAATCACGTATACATGCTAAAGAACTGGGATTTAAGCAATGCTACATGTTTCTAAGTTACACAAGTTATTGTAATGTAAAGGTGGTTCAAGCCTAAGTCTGTATGTTGCCTTTAGAGATGCTTTTGTCTTCATTTTCTTTGCCCTCTTCTGCCCACTCCTCATCTGTGTCATCCACTGAAATCCCTTTCTGGGCTGCTGTCTTGCGGTAGGTCTGGCTCTCAGCCTCTGCTCTGCAACACACAAAGACATTTCTTTATCATGTAAGAGATCCTATATTGGTTGTTGTATTAAAATAAGAAGAATGGGAGAACTGCGAGTTGTGTCGTACTTTTTGAGGAACTTAACGCAGTCTTGGTGTCCGTATATTTCGGCTATCCGCACTGGTTTGTCTCCGCAGCAGTCCTGCTTGTCTATGGGCGCGTGGAGGGAGTGCAGCAGCCGGAGGACAGCCAGCCGGCCGGACTCTGCAGCGAAATGTGCAGCCGTCCAGCCGTGCTCCGTCCTCAGACAGGGCCTGGCTCCATGTTCTATGAGGATCCTGACTGTTTCTGTGTGTCCTGTTGAAAAAAAGGCATCACGGTCTGAGCCCACACGTGTATTTAAGAAGACGTTTTAACCTAGCCTACTCGAAAAACTAATGATTATCTACAGTGGTTAAGGTAAATTCCTACTGCAAGACCCTACATATTCCAACAAATAAACCAGTAAAATAGCTTGGAAGACAAAAATCTAAATAGTAATTTGGTGCCAGTGTTAACCTTTTAACCAATAAGCAAGTTTGAATTGATTTTTTTTTTTTAAGAATTTGAAAAACTGTGTTTACCAAAGATAGGAACTCTATTTTAATCCTGCAATGAATGAACTCAAAGACACAAAAATGATGAGTTTCTTGCATTCTCTGCTTTCCATGATTATAAATTGATTGTATTTTGGTTCTGGCCTGTTGGTCAAGCAACACGAGACACCTGAACATGACACTGGAGTCTGAGAATTTGTGATGATTAAATGTTAGAGAGAATAGAACCAATCAGCGACTAATTTATTGGCAGGGCTAAAAAAAAAAAAAAGTATCAAAAACATTAGTGAAATTGCAATATGCTCACGGGCAAGGAGCTATGATTTAGTAATAAAGGTAAAATGTGTCACCACATATTATGAATACAGCACAAATCATGTTCTTCCAACATAAGAGAACTCGCTTGTCTGGTAAAGATGGCAGCAAATATCAAATCATCATGTTTACACATTATTCAGGGGGAAAGAAATTACTATTTGCATTAAATTGTGGTTCATATTACTATCACAATATTTGCAAATGTGATTGTTACACTTGTTCAACCCTGTTCTAAACACACAGTTACTGAATGGCTCCTAAATTCATGGTTTTGGTATTTTCTGGTGTTTCAACCCAAAGCACAAAGAGAAAAAAAAGGTTTATTCACAAATTCAAATCTAAATCATTCAAATTCAGTTTCCTGTGGCACATTTTTTAAAACTTAAAGTCTGCAAAACAACATTTGAAAGAGGACCGGTGCAACTTGAGACTACAGAAATCCAAACCCTGCAGGTGTAGCAGAGGACGGAGACACAGTAAACCTCCACCTACCTTTAGCTGCTGCCCAGTGAAGAGGCGTCTTGCAGCTCCAGTCGATGTCTCTCTGGTTGGGGTTGCATCTATTTTGCTTCAGAATCTCCTCGACTTGATCGTAATCGCCGGCCGCTGCAGCCTGGTGCAGCTCTGTCATTTCTATACAAAGGTTGCCAAGCAACAGCTTGATCAACACAACATGGATCCATGTCCTGATGTGAACCTGTGAACGGTGATGCTGCCACCTGCTGTCTGTGCAGAGGAGACCAGGGTGTGTCCGCACAAACACAGAGGAGCTGCAACTTCATCAAAGTATAGAAAACTGGCTTTAATACCATCTTTTGAAGGGTTCTTGAATAAAGAAGTCAAGTCACAGTGATTAATATACCACATTTAAAATGACTGATGTTGAACCTACAGAACAATACACAAAACACTAATTTATCTGGCCAACTTAAATATTGAAGTTAAGACCCCACAATGCTATACACAACATTAAGATCCTATAAAATAAATATTAATATACATTTAAGTGTTTAAAATAAAATTATGTTTAGGGTCCTATAATATTATTTACTATAAAAATGACCTGACTGATTTTAAATATTAGGGTTAAGATCCTACAATATAATTTATGAAACACAAATTTACCGAACTAAATATTGAGATTAAAATCCCATAATATACTCTATTACATACAGGCACTTCTCTAATTTAAATATTATGTTTAGGTACTTACAATATTATATATAAAACAATAATTTTCTTGACTAAATTAAATGTAAGAGTTAAGGATCCTTTGATATCATTTTTGTACAAAAATTAGCAATTTATTTCCTAACTTAACATTTAAAGTCTTCTGATATTATTTATTACAAGTTTTTGACAGTGCCAGCCAATTGATTATATAAATGTACCAGACAAATGCATTTATAAAGGTTGTGATCTTATAATAGTATTTGTTGTCTACATTTATTTAAACAATTTAAATATTATGGTTAAGATCCTAGAATATT
>NW_007578458.1:116629-118589 GCF_000690725.1 Stegastes partitus
GTCCTGATCAGACTGTCCTGCCTCCTGGGCAAGCTGAGACACTTTGCAAAGATCTTCGGTGTTGGTGTACTGACACCAGAAGAAATGTGGTTCCACAATGCAAGAGGCATAAACCGTCTCCGTCTTATTTATGGAAATATTAGGCTCTTTGTACCCCCAAGTACTCACATTTCCTTGTGTCATGCTGGACTCAGTTTGACCACCTTGGAGTAAGTTTTCTCCTTGAGGACTCTCTGTCATGAGACATTCTTCGATAACAGGTTTCCAATATTTCTGCATTGCTGCATTTACAACCACACCCTCAGATTCAATTTCAATCGCATGATGAGGAACAGCAATCTCTGAATGGTCCTCCACATTTAGCACCATCACTTTGAGTGGTTTATCAACCAGAAGATTGTAGAAGTCATCAGACACTTCTTCATCCCAGGAACCCTGTGACGTATTGAATCCATTCAATTGGCACAAAAAGGCCTGAGGAGCGACCTCCAGCAGACTCTGAGGCAGTGATCTGACATCTTTTATGTCAACTTCAGACTCATTTCCATAGTCAATAAACACAACATGGAGTGTACTGTCAACTTTCCAAATCACTTGAGCCCTGTACCACTGGTTGTCACTGGAGAACAGAGCGAGACATGGGCTGCCAGGACCAAGACTCTCAGATAACATCACGTCCTGATCAGACTGTCCTGCCTCCTGAGCAAGCTGAGACACTTTGCAGAGATCTTCGCTGTCAGCATATTGACACCAGAAGAAATGTGGTTCCACAATACAAGAGGCGTATACCAGCTCTGTCTTATTTTGAGTAATGCTTGGTTTTTTGTACATATAAGTGCTTACATTTCCTTTGGAAACATCAATGTGAGTTACACTGGCCTCAGTGTAGACATCTTGGGTTTCTTTTTGAGTCGTCTCATTCTTTGACTGTTTTGTAGAAAATGGATTCCAGTATTTCTGCATTAAGGTACTGATGACCACTTTGTCGCATTCAATTTCCACTGCATACTGAGGAACTCTGATCTCTGAGTGGGTTTCTACATTAAAGATCGTCACTTTGAGTGGTTTATCAATCAGAAGATTGTAGAAGTCATCATAAACTTCATCATCCCAGGAGCCCTTAGACTCCTCGAATCCATTCAAACGGCACAAAAAGGCCTGAGGAGCGACCTCCAGCAGACTCTGAGGCAGTGATCTGACATTTTCCGTGCTGACTTCAGACTCNATTTCAGGTAAATGGTTTAATTTTATGTAACTGGTTACAGTTGACAACTTTAGTGTGTTGGTGGGCTGGGAAATATAATCGAAATCACCAAAGAATTTGCAAAAGTTTTTGACTGCTTTAAGCACTGAAGGAAATCTAAGTATACCTTTATCATCTCTGATCAAAAGCACAAAAAATGCTGCTGCATATGTTTTATTCATTCATTTATTCATTACATTTAATTCTTTTTAAAGACAAATGATAAATTATTAATATTCCCTTGTTCTGATTATTTCAATAAGAGCTTGATTTAAATGTGAAACTAAAACCTAGAATTCAAGCTTGGATTGTTAATGTCTGACCAAATGGACCATATTGTTGCCTGGATGTATACACTTAAGTATATAAAAAGTAGGATGTAAATTTTAATAGAAACTTCCCCCTTTGGACGGTCACCTAAACAACTCATGAAACAAAACAAACAAAATTCTGAATCTGAATAGGGTTCTTGATCTGACAGTAGAATAGCATTGTATGTGGAATAATAAATGCTGCATGTCTGTCACACAGCTAAATGGGAATCTGAATAAACCAAACAAAAAAAAAACCAGACCTTTCATTTGTGTAAATACTGTATGTTTATTGGAAACAATTAACTACATGTAAACTTCAAATTAATTTATTTGGTAAAACATGAATATCAGGTCACACAGGTCAAAACTGGTCCACCTTACATAGGTTTCCCCACCACAGGCA
>NW_007578458.1:120759-131463 GCF_000690725.1 Stegastes partitus
AAATGCTTCTTCTTGTGCTTGTCCTGCTTCCTGAGCAAGCTTTGACACTGTGTTCAGGTCTTTAGTGTTGCTGTACTGACACCAGAAGTACTGTGGTCCAGCAATGGAGGAAACATACACTACATCTTTAAGTCCTTGAGTCATTTCAGAGTCACCATGGAAACCTTGTATGGAGGTCTCTGCTATACTTTCTTTGTATTCAATAATGGCATCCAAGGTTGGTTTTCTTCCTTTATACAAACTCTTTGGCGTAGAGGCATCAGGTGTCAATTTTAAGCTCATCTGTAGATCATCTCTCGCAAACATGTTGTGCAATCCGCTTTGGTCTGCCGTCTTTGTTGCTTCTGATGCTTCCGTGACCTTTTGCGCTACTGTTGGGGCAGTAGTCAGTTCTGAGCGATTAGAGAGCTGCTGGTCATTCTGCTGTTGTTTCAGTTTTGCCATCCTCTCTCGGACTTTCTCATTAACACTCAGGGATCCTTCAGACAGCTCAACAATTAACTTCCCCTTCTCCCCTTTTGCCACCACTGAAATGGTGAAACTATTGCCTATGGCGTGATCTGCAAACCACTGGTTGACTTCTGGTGGTATGTCTGCAGGGATGTCAAACAGTCCAAATGGAACTGCCTGCACAGGAACATATCTGGCCATGCTTGCTTCAGTAGGGAAGGGACGGATATTGGTTTCATTGACTGCAAGGGTATCACCATAGTCCACAAAATGCACTTTAAGCTCTGGGGACATTTCTACTATTTGACCTCTGTACCACTGATTGTCAGAGTACCTAGCGAGGCAAATGCTGTTGAGTCCAAGAGGGTGATCTGAACACTGCGGCTGGTCAAGTAGTTGTGCCACATTTTCCATCACTTTGTCAAACCAATGAGAATTCCTGAACAGCTGGCAGTAGAAGAGACTGGCACTCTCTGAAGAGGTAACCCACACCTTTTCCTCTGCACCCACCTCAATGTTGTGTGTGGAGTAACTGTATACATCAGACTTTGCACGTGTCTGAGCCAGGAACTTGCACGCACTATTAGATGCCATTTCAATGTCTACCATGTTAAGCGGAAGGCCTTCCTCATCCGATGTTACAGCTTTTACAACGCATTTCAACGCAATGTTGGATGAAGCACCTAAATCCACAAACATCTGAAACTCTATTAAAGCAGCATTAGTGGAAGTGACACCCTTTTGGTTGAATAAGCAACACTGGAAAGCCTGTGCCTTCAGCCGTAAGAACGCTGGATCAATGGGTCGCACATCTTCCAGAGGGACCTTCTGAGTTTGACCGTAGTCTATTAATCTTACATCTACAACACTGGAGTGGTGATTTGCAATGATCCTTGCTCTATACCACATGTTATTGTATGGATGACGGGCGACACAGATGGATTCAGTGAGCGGCTGAAGGTGGGCAGACGCATAGTGGTTTTGGAGGTCTTTCATGAGGCGTTGAAGGGAGTCATGGTTTTCCGTTGCTTGACACCAGAACCTTTTCAGACTTTCAATGCAAGATACTTTGACATTAATAATGCTTCCGACAGTGAACACATTGTCACCACAAGCATTGTGCTCCGCAGAGGGGACACCAGTTGAAAGATGACCATTGTGGTTTTGATATTTAGAGCTTCCTTTGACATGAATATTGTTAGTAGCACAGTTGGATGCATCATCCGTTCTGCCACTGACCACTTGGTTTTTGGTTCTCCGCCAAGTTTTCTCTGTTAACTCTTCAACATTTCCATTTAGTTTGTTTGCGTCTCCAATTGAACTGAGAAAGGTTGAAGTAACTGGTCCATTCTGCACATCGGGCTTAGAGTGTGGAATAAGGCCCGACTTCTCCATAAAACAGTCGTTTAAGCATTCGGCATTAGCTGCATAGAGAGTGACGCAATAGACATCCTGAGGTGTTTTGTGTTGGTCGAATCTCGCCACCACTGTGTGATTCAAGAGCAGCGATTTCAAGCAATCAATCTCGTCTACAGTCCACTCTCTGCCATCATCTTTTATACCATTAAGTGAAGTGAGATACGTGACAACTGGCATTCTCTGGAATTTCCCAAGCAGCGGTTTGATGTCTCCAGCAGGAATTACTTCACTTTTTCCTTCATCAACATGCAGGACTTCTACAGCGCCATCGCTGGTCACAATGTTTTGTTTAAGTAATGAGCGACGCCATCTTCCATTTGTTCCTTTAGCAGCACACGGCTCCCCACAGGTCTGCGGTGGTGCCATTTCAAAGCTGGAGCTCTCCTCGTAATGTTGATGGATCTGCTCAGACAATATGTTCACTGCTTTGGAAAAAATATGAAGCTTGCAAAATACATTGAGTGGATCCGTCACTTCTGTAACAGTCACAGTTTCGAACGCGTCCAATAACAGCTCTGGGTAAAAGTATTGGTCGTGTTCGGTAAGTTGGCAGCTGGCATTTGAATTCTGTTCTGGTGTTGTATGGAAGTCCTCAGAAGAAGACTCTTCTTTGGGGACGTGTAGACATTTCAGTACAAGGCTTTTAAACTCATCTGCTGGAATCTTCTGCGCAGCTCCTACCCTATGCAGATGCTTGGAAACAATCGGTATGTCGAGGAGAATAGTCCTGTCTGGCATCAGCACATGTTGAACCAGTACCTTAAACTTCTTGCCAGGCAGAGACATCAAAAACTTGGTGGCTTTTTCAGTCTGGTTATTCTCTTGGGAGAGGACATTTGCGAGTATGCCGGTTTCAATCTCAGGAGGGAGGAGAAAACTGTCACTCTGGCCCCACGCTAAAGCTTCACCCGTGGCGATGTGGGGCTTTCCCTGGTCGATTAGAAAAACACTGTAGGTCTCCGTTTGAATCGACATGATCCGAGCCCTGTGCCAGGTGTCACTGATGCAAACCAGACAGAGGTCACCTGGCTTTCCTTCTGTTCCATTAAACTTTCTCTGAGGAATCTGAATTTCCTCTCTCATCGTCTCATAAAGGTGCTTCCTTCCTTCGTCCAAGTTCACCCACAGTTCCACAAGACCACAGCTGGGGTTTAGGTTTACCCGGGTGATGAGAACGGGGACTTCTGATCCGGGCGTCGGAAGGCCAGGAATTGAACACATTGTGAAGCTCAAATACACCTGCAAAGTAGAAAAGACACAAAAATAGTCTTTTTAAACCAATAAACTGCTTCACGTCATAAAATCTTCCACAGGATTTTTGAGAACTTTGCTATAGATGTACTAAAGTAATGTGGAACTGATATCATCTTTAAAACACAAGGCATTTATCGGTCCATTGGGATGCAGTTTAAGACAAAGGAACTAATTTCACATCTATTTTATGACATCAAACCAGTTGCTTGATCAAGATCTAGCAGTGAAACACTGCGAATAAATGTCATTTTGCAAATTAAAGTGCGGGAATGTATTTAAAACTTTTTGTAATTGGTTGTACAATATGAATTTGTTCTGAGATTGTTATCTAAAAGTACATATCACAACTGTTAATACAATAACTAAATAACATGATGGTATATGTACAAAATGCTTCCTTTGAGATATTCAAAAGATTTGTACCATTTTGTGATCACATTTTTTTCTGAAATTTACAAAAAAAAANAGGGGGGCCTGTATGTAAATACAGAAGTGAATAGAGGTAAATTAACATACAGTTGCTAGACAAATGACAGGAGGTAAGGGGGGCCTGTATGTAAATACAGAAGTGAATAGAGGTAAAGTAACATACAGTTGCTAATCAAATGACAGGAGGTAATGGGACATGAACAACAGGGGGTGGAATCGGGGTCTGTGACAGGAGGTGTCGGGGGTCTGAGCCAGGAGGTAGCAAAAACATATGACAAAAGTTAAACAATGGTGATGATGAGATCAAAGGTCTTGTGACCGGCAGAAGAAACGAGAATGGCTTTGTTCATCAATATCAAAGTAAAAGGATGTCTTTCTTCATCACTACACGTCTTCAACTCTATTTTAAAAGGTGTTTAAACGACGCCTTTCTCCATGTTGTTTAAAATATTTCATTTTATATATGAAATTAAATATGAATTAGTTTTAGTAAAAAATATTTTGTACCCATTTTAAACCCTTAGAACCTGATTTAAAAAAAAGTGTACAGCAGTAAAATGTGCTTCACAGATGCAGAGGAGTTTTTAAGGATTCTGTAAAAACCTTCAAAGCCGCTGTAAGCGCTGATAAACAGACTTCAGGGCTTTACCAGATAAAGGCAGGCATTTATCTTTGAGAAAAGATTATGCTCAGCTTGAAACACAAATGTATTGATAACACAAAAAAGGAACAAACTTGGGCTACTTTCCAAAAAAATAAAAAATTAAAAACAACATAAACACAACATCTTCGTATAGCAATGACCATCTGGGCTCTTTATACCCAAATATGCTCATTAGAAGGTAGAATCAGTGATTATAATCCAGTAAAGCTGGACGAGCAACTATCTGTTGCTTCTGTGTGTGCTTTGATTTTTTTCTACAAAACAAAAAAACCAAAACAGGTGTTGGTACACAGCATTGGCTCTGTAAACTGGGAACAAAGTGGCTTGGACTGATGCCCAGCATGAGTATGAATATGCACAGTTAATGGGAAGGTGGCAGTAGGAGGAACGGTAAATCAGGCACATACTAACTGTCTAAACATGCTAAGTATCGACACACATCAACATGCTGTCTCTAGAATCACACACTCCACCTGTAAAGTGATTAATGCCTTCAGCCGTCTCACACTGAGCCACAAACAACTGAGGTTCAACTTAACTTGATTCACAAGCAGGCCCGAGGGTCACTGTGAGTTTGGTGGTTTGTCAGTTACAAACTGAAAATGCCTCCTTTAGAACACATGGTCTCAGAAACACTGACAAACAGAGACTTCTGAAATTATTGCCACATAGAAACCACAAGCAAAGGATTTACAGACAACCTCACAATAAACCAGAATGTCCAAAATTTCTACTTATTTGTTGAACATGCCGACATTTTTTAGTATGTTAGAATCAACTTGGTTTTGGTGTAAAGCGTCTCATAAAACTCATCTCATCAGCAGCATCACAGGAGTGTCTTATAACCAGGAACTTCTTCAGGGCTGTACGATTAGGGGAGAATGTCTAGTCACAATTTTTTTGACAGTCATAGCAATTTGATTTCTGATCTAATTTTTTAAAAATTCAGTTCAATATTCACTGTGTAACAGATTTAAAGCATGTGATGGAGGTTTACAGCATGAGACACCGTCAAAAGCGTGACTGTCACACAAAGAGGACGTCATGAATTTGTAAAACTACTGACACGGTAGTTTTAAACCGCATTGTTTCAAATCGCAACTATAATCTGACATGGATTACCGTAATTTCCAGACTATTGAGTGCACCTGAATATAAATCGCACCAACTAACTTTAAAAAGAAAACAAGTTTTGCACATATAAAGACCGCACTTGTCTATAAACTGTAGGTGTTGTAACATGAGATATTTACACAGAAAAGATTTCTTTAACTTTGAATAAAATACGTACCGGTAACATACACAAATACCATAAATGCTTTTTTCCAAATAATGCCTGTAACACAGCTGGTTAAAAAATAAAAAATACAGTCACCTACCAGCAAAAGTCATTGATCGCTATCTTCATCTTCCTCCTGCACTAAAACCACTAAAGTCGTCTTCTTCAGTGTCGGCATTGAACAGCCACAGAATTACTTCGTCACACACTTCCTTCCTCAGTCTCTCTTTTGTTGTCGCTCTCAATGTCACTTTAGTCTTGAGGCAAATTTGTAAAATTCGCAAATATCCATAAATTAGCCGCATCATAGTTTAAGCCGCAGTGTTCAAAGCATGTGAAAAAGGTAGGAGCTTATAGTCTGGAGATTACGGTAATTGTTCACCCAGTATTTTCATATCACTAATTCAAAGGTCAGTCCTCTTAATTGACATTTCTAACAGGGCTGTGCAAAATATTGTGTTAGCATCAAGATCGCAATGCACAACAGTCACATTACAGGAAGTATCATGTGAAATACGGCAAATGAACTCAAACAGGAGAGAAAGAAAACATGCACGCTTCTCAGTTTTCTCAACTAATTTACAAGAGAAGTCTGTCCTGTTGTAGAGGTTCTCGGCTACACTGAGTTTAACTTAACTTTATTTAAAAGACAAAGGGTTTGGTGACAGGCGGGCTGCATGTTTGCACAACAAAATGTGTTGGGAGCATGAAAGAATCACTAAAAGGGAAGAATTGGCTGCAAAAAGAACCACTGGATGAGTAGCATGGAAGCATTACAGCAACAGAAAGGATGATGCTGACAAAAAAACAGGCATTCTATTGTCAGTCGCCCCTGAATCAACACCACAAAGTTCTGTATAAGTTGTGCAAGGCCAGGTCTGAATAACATCCAAAGCAAACAATTATTTTGGATGACTTTACCATGAATGCACCATATTTTCTAAACTTTTTATTTTCAATGCAGATGCACTTCTCTCCGAAATCACACCAATCATTACGGAATGATCAGTTATTTCAAAGTAGAGTTATTTGTTGGAAATGCCTGTTATTTTCCCACATAGCATTATATGTCACTGCGAAAAAAAAACCCCAACATTTTTCTCCAATATGGTGCAGCCTTCATTTCTAGGAAAAAAAAGAAACGGGGATATAAAAACTCAACACAAGATGGTTAGTGTCTCAAATGCAAACTCTTTGCAAAATTGCATATGACTATGAGCTGCAACACACTTTATACAAGAAGATTGTTCACATATGTATTTATATTTTGTATTTTACCCAAAGAGTGTAAAGATGCATGTGGGGAAAATATAAGTGATCATGTTTGGAACAGTTTTGATTGACTTTCTGGGCTTATTGATCATTTTATGAGGGCTCAGGTTCCTCCTGTGACTCCTCTAGTGGCTCTCAGGTTTGACACAGTGTAAAATAATCCTGAAAAAGGGACATTCCTGTGACGCTAGATGAAGCAGTGCAGGCTGTTCAGCTGCAAATCCAACTGCTGGTGATGCAATTAAGCAGCCATCAGCGGTCAATGCTCAACACCACTGGCACACGTTTGTATCTGGTTTACATCTTCACCTTGAGAGCTTTTTTTTTAAAACACAGAATTTTCCTCTTGTCTCACCGTGTTTGCAGCAGGAGACACGTTTCATCCCGCTCCTCTCGTTCCACTTGATTCAGCGCCAGGAGGTGGAGGCGGGTCCTCACATGGCTTTTTAAAGCCTCTGACTTTTACGCACCTGAGCGACCAGTAACGCCCCCTAAAACCCACGCAACGTATCGAGCAAGGTGTTTTCACTGGCTTAAACATGTCCACTCCCACTGATGCGTGACTTTCTGATGTTTCCATCCTGAACTTTTCATTCGAAACAGGCGAACTTTACGTGAACGCGCGCAGGTAGGAGCTGAGCCAATCACGCAGCGCGCTCTGGGTTCCGCGTTTGGGAACGAGGTCACGCCCACAACTGTCACAGCAGAAACACACACACACACACACACACATCGACCAGGAAGTGTTGCTGCGGCGTCCTGTCCCCTCCAGGATTATGAAATTTGTGAAGGCAATCCAGCAATGGTAGGCCACGTTTCTGTCAGCTGCTTGTGATCCGAAAAAAGGCTTCAGTTTTGCGCAAGTTTCAAGTGTTTTGTTGCCGCCACAGACTGTATGTGCAATCTGTTGCTGTCACCTGTTGCTTGCTTCTGTCTAAGGCAATTGGCAAAAGCAGTGTTGGACTTTGGTTGTGTATTTTTGTAAACACTTGATCCCAGTGTTTGTTAAAAGTTGCAGAGTTTTGGGAAAACTTCTCCAAGTTGCATAAGTTGGTTGACTTGGAGGTAAATTCTAACAGCATGCATGCACGCAGCTTGTTCAAATAGGTTTGTTTTGCTCCCTTTAAAGCTTTAATCTCTGTGTGAGTTATTCAAAAAGCACGAGGAAACCCTACAGAGTGTTTTTGTCCATGTTGCAGGACAACACCTGCTGCTGCTGGTTCTTCCTGTAGCTTCCTGGCTTCAAGACAAAAGGCTCACATTTCTCTCTCTTGTGTTTTTTTTTTTTCATGCTCTCGCTTTGGGAAGTCAGTGTTTATAGCTGCATTGTTTAACCCTGTGAGGTCATTTAAAATGTTACATATCAGCATTAAGTGTGCTTCTCAAATTAGTCGTCTGCGCAGTTTCAAAAGCGTCACTGAGTTGCCAGAAGAAGCAGCTTGAAGATGTTGTTTAGAGCGTTTACCGACTGACTCACTTGATAATGTAGAAGTGATTACACCTATCAAAGACTGGGTTTTTTTTCTTCCGGTTGTCCCTTACAAAACTTACCGAAATCCACCTTTAAAGTGACATTAAGGCCAGTCCTCGCTGAACTCACGTAGAAAGTCTCTCAGAGAACAGAAATAACACCTCATTGTGCTGACTTCTGATTCTATTTCCAGTGACTCGTTTCGAAATGAGTAAGAGGAAAAGCAAATTGATCAGTGATGCGACAGCTTTCAAGAGCCGCAGAGTGACAGCTGTTGATACCGAACCTGCACCAGATGATTCAAACCATCAGGGACCGTCTTCCAGCAGCTCCACTGCTACAGTCAGTATTTGGTCCCAACAAATCAGCTTCTTTATGTTTGCTTCTCAGCAGCTCGTTAATATTTGCATGTTGTTGTTTTCTGCTTGTATTTGCAGGGAGACATCGGCCTCATCGAAAGCATCAGTCTGAAGAATTTCATGTGTCACCACTCGCTCGGTCTGTTCCGCTTTGGGCCTAATGTGAATTTCATCGTTGGCAACAATGGAAGTAAGAGCTGGATTTCTGGATGTGGTGTGATTTGATGTCGACTTTGGCTTGTGTTGATTCCAACACATCCTTGGTGACAAGAAAATCAACACTATGTGCTGTTGCATCAGGACGCCAGGGCTGTAATTCAGTTTTATTCATTTCAAGCAGATTGAAACTTTCAGATTTTTGACGTTATCTGATGTGTCGATGGGCTGCAAAGTGGCTCGGTGGTTAGCACTGTTGCCTCATGGTTCGAGTCCTGGTGAGGACACCCGGGATCTTTCTACCTGCAGCGTGGGTTAAAGGAAAGCCAAAGTTACATCCTTAGACTCTTTCTTTGCCCCAGAAATAGTGTGAAAGCAGGTCAGCAGCGTGGCTGAAGGCTGGAGATGCCAACTGAACCCCACAACGTCGTCATGTACTGATCTGGACGGGATCCTTTGTCACATCTGTCTCTCTGTCGTTTTTGTTTCTGTGTAGTAAAGGCTTACAAAGACAACAACAATATGACCAACAACAGCAACCACAAGTACAACTATTAACACAGCAACTACGACTACAACAACTGTGACTGCAACGACAACTACTACTATGACAACAATGACAACAACTACAACAAAACAAAATCTGTTGCCTCTGCCTGAATCTCAAGTGAAAATTCAAATTTGGGTTATTACAAAAAAGGTGACTTCAGTGATTAATTGCTTATGAAAAAAACAGTTGCAGAGTCCTGTTGTTGTTTGTTTGTTTTGTTTCGTAATTTCAGGAAACTACTCACAATAATACACAATATGACAAACGCCAGTAATATAAAAACACAAGCTTAATTCATATTAGCACTGTTTGTTTCAATCTCAGCAAATTAGATAATTTCAAAATCATTGTTAATTTGCTGTTTTTATGATTTTTTTAGCGAATCTTTTTGGGTACTTAGAAAAGACAGTGACGATTGTTGCATTTAAGTTACATTCACAATGCTGCTTTGTTTCTTCATCTGTGGAGGGAAAACAACACTAAACAACCCCCATAAGAAGCTGATCAGAGCAATGATAGAAATAATTCAACTGTGAGCTGACTGACAATTCAAAGGCCGACTTCCTCGTGATTCTCTGTGAATGGATGATTTGTTATTATTTGCATCCGGTCAGTCTGTGATGTGTTTTACATGCAGCGATTTTAATGTCACGTCTTCGTCGTTTCCGATTATTTCCCGAGGTGGCAAAAGTGCCATCCTGACTGCTCTGATCGTGGGCCTCGGTGGAAAGGCCACCATGACCAACAGAGGAGCGTCGCTGAAGGACTTCGTGAAGACCAGTGAAAAGTGAGTCATCGTGGAACAAGTCGTGTGTTGTTGTTGTGAAACAGCTACAGATCACTCTCCTGCTCCACAGTGCTGCAGATATCACAGTAAAGCTGCGAAACAGAGGACCGGATGCTTACAAAAAGGACGTTTACGGCGACTGCATCTCCATTGAGCATCGGATCTGGAGCGATGGGTCTCGAACCTGCAAGCTGAAGAACAAATCAGGTGACTTTAAGCACATTTTTACACCAGAGTTGAGTCTGTTGAAGTCTTATTAAACCTTTCCTGAATCTTAAATGAAGCAGACACACTCTGGAGTGAAGCCAAAGCTCCTCAGTCAGACTGTCATCTCCTAACGGTGTGTACATTCTTCAGTGTCACCGAGGAATCTGCCTCCGTAAACCTGCAGACGTTTTGTGTGCATGGCACTGCTTCCCTCTTCGTACCATCCGTGTCTTGTGTTTACCTCCACGGCTGGACTGATGGTTTTCATACGCTGTAAATGTCACTGAGTTATTTGATAAATAAAAGGAGCTCGAACTGCACTTGCCAGTTTGCCAGTTACCGAATGAGCAAACTGAAGAGTTTCATTCTGAAGTTCTGCAAGTAGTTGTTTCCGTTCTTATTTTCTT
>NW_007578458.1:131744-134210 GCF_000690725.1 Stegastes partitus
TTTAATTTAGAATCAGTTTTAAACTTTAACAAATCAAACAGACTTATAAACTGTTGACCTTTTGTCTCTAAAATGTCAGAAAACAGTAAAAAATGTGCTTTGAAATGTCCCACAGCTCCGTGTGACGTACACAATCAACTTGTTTTAATGCAAAAAACAGCCTAAAACCCAACAAGATGTGATTTTTAATAATATAAATGACACTTTAGCCATTAATTCTGAGGGTATTTTTTACATTTCCACCTGAAAATCCTCCCCAGATTTTGTCAGCAACCGCTGCAAAACTTAAAGGCAAAAAAGAACAACCTCAGCCTCTGGATACGAGACAATTTGAGAACTTTCAATTACATAATTCTCTTTTTCCTTCCTCACAAGACAAGTGAGTGAGATTCACAAAAATCTGTAAATTAGAGAGCAAAAATCAGCCTAATGACAATTAGTCAGTGACGCTGTTTTAAATACTCTCAACTGCAGCTCTACCAAATCGGATGCAACACAAATGAAGCACAACAAACGCTGCATCCATTTAAATCGGAGTAAATCAGAGAATATACTGTGCTTTGCCGCCTTTAAATAATGGTGTCAGTTGCATTGGAAAAGCTGAAAAATGACAAAAACAAATCATCTGTAATCACAATTTTTGCTAAATAACCTTTCTGTTGATCATTTAATTGACTAATTGTTGCCGCTCCAGTAGTTTTGAGCCAATAAATCTTATTTAACAGATGTTTGAGCCTCATTACTTCTTTTATTTTGTATTTCAGGACAAATTATCTCAAGCAAGAAGGAGGAACTAACGGCCATCCTGGACCACTTTAACATCCAGGTACATTAAAGCTCATTAGAGTTGATTTTTATTAGTGTTTCACACTATTTGGGGCTGGTTGCATGCGTTTACTACTTCCTGCAAAACTGTATTCCAGCTGGATAACCCAGTGTCCATCCTCAGCCAAGAGATGAGCAAACAGTTCCTGCATTCAAAAAGTGAATCGGACAAGTACAAGGTGCAACATTATCACATTCAGAATGATCATCGTTGGCTTACATCTGTGTTGGGAGAAGCTCGGGTCGCTTAAGTTGACGGTCTTTGTTCTGGTTTTGCAGTTCTTCATGAAAGCGACTCTGCTGGAACAGATGAAGAGAGATTACGTCCACATCAAACACACTAAAACAGTCACACGGCAGCAGGTGGAGAGGCAAGAGGAGGTAACGTTAGGATTTCTAACACAGCAACGAATGCTTGTTTTTATAGCAGATGCGTTTGTCAGTTATTTTGTCGGTTAATAGATTCGCTGTTTGGGCCACACAAGGTCAGAAAATGGTGAAAGATATTCAGTTTACTGTCACAGAGGAGGAAAGAAGAAGAAAATATTCAAATTATAGAAGCTGGGATCAGAGAATTTTTGTAGTTTTTTTTCCTACAAAAGCCAAACCACTAATCAATTATCAAAACAAACTGATTTAATAGTTGACAAGTAATTGATTAGCCATTGCAGCTCGACTTAAGACGTTCAATTTATTGCCACGTATGACAGAGAAAAGCAGCAAATTGTCACATTTGAGAAGCGGGAAACAGAAAATGTTTGAACTTTTTGTGATTCAAGTGTAACAGACTGGAATCAGAGAAATTTGACCTTTTTTTTTCTTCTAAAAATAAAATCTTGATTATCAAAATTATATCAGAGTAATCAAATTCTTTATCAGCTTTTGATTGTTGACAACTGATGAATTAATTGTTGCAGCTCTGGTTGTCTCGTGGTGCTTTTTTCTTGGTGCACATCTTTAGATAATATCTCTAAACTCTTTGGCTTTCTTTTGGTTTTGGGTCATTTATTTGGAGGTCGTGCATTAAATTCTACTTGTTTTCTACCTTTTTCTCTCTCTCTGTATCCATGGGTTAAGTTGGGCGACGGCTGCCAACTCACACACTAACATAACTCTTGAAATCTGCCTTTAGACTCAAACAAATGTACAGATTTGTTTATTTATTTGACTTCACTGAACATCTGTAGCAGCTGACTGTCTCTGCCCTGAGCGTAAGGCTGTGCACATTTCACTGAAGTGGCTCAGCAGAGGTCACTTTGTTAATCATAATGAAATAACAATAGATTAATTCATTATTTACATCCTCTGACATGTCCGTGTGATCGTACGTAGCTTTACTGACCTAAACACAGAGCTGATCTGCACAGATTCACAGGAACAAAACTCTCTCATTGAGGATGAATCTCTTTTATAGCAAAAGCCTTTTTTTTCTGCTGTACAAGTGGATCATTGCAGCGAGTTTTTAGTTTCACTGCTTGAATGCAACAATATTTACAGTAGTGGAAGAACTGCAAGAATGGAGCTGATCTAAAACACTGAAGTAAATTTTAAAAAATAATGAGGCAACAGAAAGTCGGCCCTATAATGCAAGCAAGTTTATTTATATAGCAGCTTATCACACACACAGAGGTCATTCTAAGT
>NW_007578458.1:137308-138610 GCF_000690725.1 Stegastes partitus
AATATTGTAACTTTACAGGTATTTTTTCCACAAAGTTTTATTTTATCAACTGAAAAACTATGCATTTAAAAAAAAAAAATACATATATACATATATATATAAAATATCTAGTACATTTTTTAAAGTATTAATTTACATGTAAACTGTAATACAATTTTTTTTAAAGTAGTAAAAACTGTAAATACTGCCCACATTGGATTGTATGTGACCATAAAATTACACAATTTTACTATATTTAAATCCACCAATAAAAAATATTATTTTGCACATATTTGCTGTGATGTTCACTGTTTTTACAGCGAACATTGAACATCACAGTGTTCCACTCTTGCTGCCAGATTTATTTCACTGTAAAAGTATTCAAAAAGCCTCCAGACATGCATGCATTTGTTTGAAATAAATGTGTATTTTCCTGTATTTCAGTAAGACACTGAACAGTGAGGAAGAAACACAACATAGAAAACAGCAGAAGACTTTATGTGATCTGAAGCAGCAGCTTGAAGAGCTCCAGAATAAATGCTCACAGCTGAACCAAGAGATCGGCAACAAACATCAGGCGCTTTTCAAAGGAAGAGAGGAGCGGGACAAACTGAGGCAACAACAAATCATATTTCACACAAGCATTTTTCCATTTTCCATTTCCCAGTCTGGTGAAATTGTGTGAACTCTGCTCCGTTTGTGTTTAATAGACTGGAAGAAAGGAACGTCCAGGTTTCATACGAGTCCAAGCTGAAGAGGAAGAATCAGCTCTGTGCCAGTCGGTCCAACAAGCTGAAGCGGTTTGGAGATCACGTTCCTGACCTCATGGCTTTGATCAATGAGGCTTCTGATAAAGGACGCTTCCGAAAGAGGCCCGTTGGTCCAATAGGTGACTCTATTCCTCATGTTTTGCCAAATTGAGCGCTCTGTTTGTTTGACATTTTTGGCAAATATGATCCGCTCGGCAAGGCTTGGAGGAGAAAATCGATAAAACTCGCATGTCTGTGGAGTAAATATGCCCCCAGCAGCCAAGTCGGCTCACATAAACACTAAAAGCAGGAGGAAACAGCTGGTCTGGATCCGTCCAGATGTAACAAATCTGCCTAACATCATTTCTGTGAAAACTAAAAAGCTTCTGGCTCCCACATAACCCTCATAAAATCACAGGTTTCTGCGTTTACACTTTAGTTTTGTATGGATTAAACACAAACAAAAAGATATAACATGTTAGTTAGTGAGCTTTGAAGGTGTTGTTAGTAGATTCACCCTGAATCCTGTCTTGATGCTAAGCTAGTTAGCTGCACAGGCGTGAGCGTAATATTC
>NW_007578458.1:139382-143001 GCF_000690725.1 Stegastes partitus
ATTTATTTATTTACCTTTATTCAAGTCCCATTGAGATTAGAAATCTCCTCTATAAGGGAGACCTGGCCAAGGTAGCAGCCATACAAAGTCCAAAAATCAATATAAACCAGATACGTGCTACACAAACGAATAATGGACAGCAAAACAATGAAACAATAAAACAGATCGACAGCTATTCAAGGACAACAGCCTCTCAGGAAAAAACAGTGACATTCCTCTTTTACTGTATTCTATATGATGCTCTTAAACTCATTACTGGATGTGAATGTTTCTAGTTTAAGAGTTTGTTGAAGGTTATTCCATGACCATGGTGCATGGTAGGAGAAACCAAAAGACAGTGATATGTACGTTGTGTGGGCAGATATTTGCAGAAATATAAGTATTGTTATTATTATTTGGCAAAATTGCAGGTGAGGTGTTGTTTGCATAAAACACACGTCTGCAACACTAGATTTAAACCTCTAAACTCCCAAATACACATTAATCAGCACTGTGTGAACTCATTTGGTTTGAATGTTCACTTACACTTAAATATCCTGCGCTGTAGCTTCACATAAATCATTTCCTGCCGTTTTTCTGAGACATAATTGCGTTGAACACAGTGAAGCAGTAAATTCTGTTTGCTCTCAGGGGCCTGCATTAATTTAAAGGATCCCACGCTGGCTGTGGCGGTGGAGTGCTGTCTGCGGAGCTTCATGAAGGCTTTCTGCTGCGACAACTACAAAGACGAGGCGGTCCTTCAGGAGCTCATGTCTCGCTTTTATTCAAAGGGCAACAGACCGCAGATCATCGTCAGCCCCTTCTCTGAAAAACTCCACAACATCGACGGACGGTCAGAAGCAGCATTTGTTCTCTCTCTTTTTTTTTTTTTGCCACATTTGCTTTCGACACATTTTTCCCACACGTTTTAAATATGCATTTGTTTCCCGTCGCTTCACAGGAAAGCGTATCATCCAGAATACCCATCTGTGCCGGACGTAATCACAGCAACGAGCCCGGTCATCGTCAACTGCCTGATTGATATGCGAGGGATAGAATCAATCCTCATAATCAAAGTCAGTGTCTCCCCGTCATGTGTTAATGCTGAATGTTGCAGGGGGAGTTATTTTGGGATTGATGCAGTAGATATATATATTTTTTTGTTGTTGTTGTTGCTTTGTTTTTGTCACCATCTGCCCCGTGGTTTGATGTCCGATCACAGGAAAAAGACAAAGCGCGGAGGGTCATGCAGCAAGGCCGGCCGCCTAAAAACTGCCGTGAAGCCTTCACCGCTGAGGGGGATCAGGTGTATCCAAACCGCTACTATACCTCCGACTTCAGCATGGCCAAATACCTCGGTGGGGATCTGGAGACTGAAATAAGGTGACTGCTGTAAGAAGAAAAAAAACAATAGTGGTAAAAAGAAAATGCACATTAACCCTCCAATTACCTTCAAATTCACTGACATCTTTTATCCTTGTTCTCAGTTTGATCCCAGCAATTTAAACCTCCAGAAAATATCATTAAAGTTGTTGCCTAAGTCTATGTATAAATAGCCTTTTAAATAAAACTGAAAAAACGACGTCAGTGACTTATTTAGAGATGTTAAACATTGAATAGAGTCAAATTGACCCCAAAGGTAAGAGGAGGGTTAAATGATGGTGTAAGTGAGGAAGAAGTCCTACATTAAAAACAGAACTTTAAGCGAGCAGACTGCTGAACTGTTTGAGTGGTTTGTGGNAAAATTGAGCGTAGTGCATTGTATTTGGGAATAGACCTTTGTATTTAAGATGTTGTAATTTTGTTCTTTGAAAATTTGGAGAACTTCTTTTAAAAAGTTGCATTAATTAAAATTACCAAAAGATACAGAAATATATAAATAAATTAAATAAAACACAATCAGAATCTTAGTTGTATCGGGCTTTTTAGGCAGATTGAATTTGAGATATTTGAATTTAGTTTTTAATGTTTAATCTATAAATTTCATTCCATAAACTATTACATTACTGGAACTACTATTGGCTGAAAAAAAAACTTCTACCGCCTGCAGTCTCGTCAGTGAGCCCCAGCCTCAGTTTAACCTCTGATAACATCCCCACTTCTTCTTCCCACGAAGCACTTTGTAACTTTAGCCTTTGAAAAGTACCAAATAAATCAGATTTGCTGGCTTGCAGCTGATGTGTGCATGAATAATACCCCCCCCTTTTTAAAAAATCTATATTTTTGTTTTCAGTGCCTGAAGGACCTGAAGCAAGAGTTTCTACAGAAGAAAGAACGTTATGAAAACGTTTCGTCCTTCAGCGAGATGAAGGTGGTTTTGGAGAATCTGAAGAAAGCGATGGCCTGGTGTTTGGTAAGAGCTCAGATGTATAGAAACAGACCAAAAAGCCTATAAAATGTCATGGAATTTTTAATTTTCATCTGCTTTTCTTAAAAAAAAAATATAACTGTAAAGTATGAAAAGAAGAAACAGAATTCAAAGAGAGGCAACACAATGCGTTACCCAGTCTGTCTGCTGGGCTCATCATTTCCAGTAAATTGCTGCACTTGAACGTGATCGCGGCGATTTTTTTCATCACTCTCAGGTCGGCGAGAAGGAGCAGCTCGTACAGCAGCTGAAGGAGAGAATTGAAAAGGAGGAGAACAATCGCAAACATCAGGACAACCTTCAGCTCTGTCAGGTGAGTCACAAGTGTTAGTCTTCTGTTAAACACATACGAGTCTATTTATAAATGTGGGAGCTCTTCAAACCCACCGCATAAACCGAGCGTCCTCCCTCCACATGCTGCAGGCCCGTGTTTATAGGAGGTGTCGTGCACCGAAGAAACTCAAATCATTTATCCTCTTTAAAGCGACGTTTGCTCTTTGTCTTATCTCTCACACAGACGAAGATCAGACAAGTAGAGAAGCAGCTTCAGTTCATCAAAAGCAGAACCGACAGTCTAAGAGAAGAGCAAAAGTCTCTTTCGGAGGGCAGCCGCAAACTCAAAGAGCAAGTGAAGATTGTTGGCAAAGCTCACAAGGAGCAGGAGGTACAAAGACATCAACTGTCAGTGCCAATCTGTGTTTTTTAAAATGTAGTTTATGTGATTTAAAGTGACACAATCTTCTCCTGTAGCTCGTTTACTTTCGGGCTCTGAACAAACTGAAGCAGTCGGAGAAAGAACAAAACCTTCTCCAGGAGAAAATCAACAAGGCAACAACAAGGTGGGAGAACACAGAGTAAACATGTTTTTAATGTTGATTTTTTTTTTTTTTTCAAATAACTTCCTGGTATTTGACGCATCTTCTCTGTTTTGTTTATTTGCAAAAAACAACTAGTAAAATCACAGAAAAACGTTTGTCAGTTTAAAAAAAATCTGTATTTTTATTAATGTTAATTCATTCTTTTACAACATCATGAGACACTATTATCACCGTAATAAAATCAGAAAAAATATAATTACTTTACAGATACTTGCTGTTATTTTGAAGGAAAATTATGTATATTTAGGGTTGAAAAATAGTAAAAAATTGACTGTAAATTGGTGTTCTTTGATATTTTCTCTTTCAAATTACAAATAACATCCAATAAAATGCAAAACTCCAAAACTGTGCATAATGTCCAAATCCAAAATCTGTATTTTTGATCATTTATATT
>NW_007578458.1:148235-222303 GCF_000690725.1 Stegastes partitus
AGAGCGAAAATTAGGTTTACGGCTCTGCTGAGACTGAAGCACAGTTTTCTTCGAGCAGGATTACAGAGTAAAGAAAGGGAAAGAAAGCTGAGTTTGGTGACAAAATTGTGTTTTACACTTTAAGTTTGTGCAAAGCAAATACATGAGGAAGCTTCCTGCTGACTGGCTCTCCTTAAAATTGAGCTGAAGTAGTGCAAACAGTTTATTTAAGTGGAATCAAACGAATTAAGTACATCTAACTTGAATTTTGATAAACGCAATTCAATTGCATGTTCCAAGTTAAAGCAGTTCATTTAAGGCAGCCCAACAATTCCTTTATCTTTTGGAAGGATGGCGGCGTGTCCTCGGAGAATTAAAGCTGTTCTGTTGGCACGTGGTGGCTCAACGCCTTACTTAAACACAGTTTGTTTGTCTGCCAGTAAAATTACACAACAACTTCCCGTCTGAATTTCATAAATCTTGGTTGAGAGATGCAGATGAAGCACTTTCTTTAAAATTGCATAATACCAGATTTGCCCTGGTGAAGGATGAGCTCCATGAGTGTTTTTCTTTCTTTCTTTTTTTTAAAATAAAGGAATAAACATTTTAAAATCTTCTTTGAAATTATTTCCACAAGAACTCACGACTAGCCGAGGGACATTATTAAACACTTTTTTTTCCCCCCATTGTGAATTAGATAATGATTTGAGGTTTATTTGACAGACGTGGGCCAAAATATTTGCTTCTAGAGTCATTGACTTTGGATTTGAATCGCTCAACTTGTAAACAATTCAATTTGAATTACAGAAAAAAAAGATTTTATTCTGTTGAAAGTGAATTCAGTTCCATATTCAGCGTTCAAAATTTCAATTAAGTTCTTCTAATTCAATTTCATGGGTCAGTATCTTTCCGTGTTTTCCTGCTCCAAGGCTTGATGTTCTTTGACACTTACACTGAGTGAAATGCTCAAACCCAAAGTGTCCTCCGGCACCCTTATGTCAGATGGAAACAGTACGTCTTGTGCTTCAGCTTTCAAAAGAGCACAAAATGTGACTCTGCTTTACGGAAACCTCAGCAGTTTTTTGTAAAGGAGATGCCGTACATTTCCGACTACGTGTGGTTTTGATCTGACGTGACATCGATGCTGCCTGTCACAGCATGTTGGAGTCGGACCTGGAGAATCACCAGGCTCAGCTGTCCAGGTTCCAACTCCACGTGAGCTCCGTGACCGAAGACATCGCAGCGATGGAGAGCAGCCTGAGCGGCACCATCGTGACCCTGAAGAGGACTCTGGTCAGTGAGCGGCGCCACGTTGCATTTTCACAAGAATCTGGTTGTGTTTCTCCCTCCTGTCTCTCTTTTCCCATTGTGCTCTTTGTGGGGAAACTGGTTCATGCTTAATCTAAACATTTAAATTACATTTTTAACATTTTCGTCGCAGGCCTCTGTGAATCAAGTCAAAGCGACAATAACCGAGCTGGAAACCGCCTGTGAGGAGCACATCGATGACATCAGCTCCTTGGTGATCCTTCACTTTTTATTTCCATCTCTGCCACAACACATAAACCCCACAATGAATTAGACGGGCTTATTTTTTCTTTAATGTTCAAACCGTGCAGGAAGAAGTTGCTCAAGAGAACCAACAGAAAATCGAGGCAGAAAAGCAAACCGTTCAAGAAGCAAAAGCTGAACTCGACGAGCATCGGAAAAAGGCAGAAGACGCAGACTCCCAGTACTCTTCTGTTAGAGATCGGATTGATCAGCTTTCAGAGGAAATGGAGCCGTTGAAGGTACAGCAACGCACTTTGGTATCATTTTCAGAGGCTGAAAATAGTTTCAGAAACCAAAAGGTTGCCGCCTTGTTTCTGTGGTTTTGAAGCTGCTTCTGTCCTCTACGCTTTTGAAGGTTTTGCATCCGTGCATTCTTTGTTGTAAGTTTTAAACCTCCAGAACTGTCGATAGTGAAGTTTACTGTCTCTTGACCTTAAAGGATGAACAGCTGACACTGGAGGCAGAGTGTGCAAAACATGAACGAAACCTCAAATTCTTAGAAAACAGGCTGAAGGCTCACGAAGGCAACATCCAAGCCCTGAAGAATGACCTGACCCAAAGAGAAGCAGAGTTGCAGGTAACAAAGACTCATTTTCAGCTTTTTGTCTCCAGATTGCATTAAATTGACCTCATGTGTATTTTGGATACTTTCCTTACAGTATATTTCAGATTAAACTCAGTTGTCCACTGCAGCTATTACTGCCTTTAGAATACTGTAGTTTTCTAGCAAACAAACGTGTCAGCACACATCTCATGACATGACGACAGGAATATGTGGCCAAAGCTACAGAGATCAGTCCTGAGCGGCAGCAGGTGAGCGGCAGCACCAAGAGCATCGACACCGAAATCAGTCGACTGAAGAGGAAGATCAGGGTGTACGAGAGCAGCCACGGCGAGCAGGAGCAGGTGGTCAGGTAAGAAATCACAGGCTTTGGAAAACATCTGGGACCTCTGTGGTGCTTCAGATTTCATTTGTAGTCAGTGCAGAAGACTTCTCAGAGACGGAGCTGCTGCAGAGGTAGAACTTTGGTTTTAAAGGCTGAAACTGAGCAAAATTCAACGGCCAAAGGCATCGAACATGTTGCTGCATACCTAAAATATATATTAGTGGTGGACTATAACTGTACTGTACTTGTGTTTCAATTTATTCTACCCACATACCTACAGATATCCTCCTTGCACAGTGATACACAGCTCCCAGTGCTCCTGCAACACTTCTTAGAGTTATGTAAACATGCCAAGCACTATCTAAAATGACAACTATATGTCCTAAACTGTGTCCAAACGGTAACCCTTGAGCTTGAATTTAATTTTGGTGGGTCACAGAAGGCCAAATCTGAAGAGTTTGGTGGGTAAAAAGGGCTAATTGCGACGTCGTGGCCAAAAAAACCCCTCCCATCTATGTTAATATCATTGGTGCACCTACTTGCCATGACCCTTCAGTTCAGGTACAATGTGCTGAATGTTCTTCTTTAAACGCCGCAGGGTGTTACAGTAGAACTCTGCCTTGACAGTTTGACCCTGGAGGACTAATTCCAGGTACACAACCATGTGAATGTTGAAGAAAACATCAAGCATGCTCGCGAACTGATGCGCCCTGTCCATTTTTAGAAACTATGGTTCTTACACTGTGAGAATTGCTGTTTCTTCCCTTAGTGGTAGCTGCAGACCAACCCCTCTTAACCAGTGATTATCCTCAACACGAAGGTAGTTTTTGACTGAAACAAAAAGCTTTCCTCTCTGCTTCACTTTGACGTCCGTAGAGAAATCGCATATGCACACCTACAAGTCATCACAGAAATGTATGCGAGACGGTTTTTGCTGTTTATAGCGCAGCAACAACAAGATGTTTGCGTCGTAGCGTGGAACCTCCGTGGATCATTTTTGTTTAGATGCATCCCACAGATACCAGACCAGAGTTGGATCTGGGTCAACACTGTAAGCTCTTTGTCGTGTTTCTCGAGGTGCTTCTGAGTCGTTTTTGGGGTGATGGCCGCACAAATTGTGAGACCGCTGGCACTACGAAGTGCCACTGGGGGATGTGCTTCGCCTGCGACAACGCTTATAGTCGATGTTATGAGTCAAAGTAACATCCACGCGTACGGCAAGACTCAAGGTTTCCCAGCAGAACATTGCATTGTTACGAGATAATGGCAGCCTGTACACAACACTGTTGTGTCGCCTTTATGTCACAGGCAGCATCAAGGTTTTCAGCAGTTTGTGCTGCAGAAGCTTCAGCCTTCATTCCACATACACATATCAGTGAGCCTGTGGCTGTCACAACTTGGCCCTTGTCAAATCCTCTCAGAGCTTCATGCTGCCCATTTTTCCTGCTTCCAACACATCAGCTTCAAGAAGTGACTGCTCACTTGCTACCTGATAAATTCCACCTCTTGACAGGAGTCATTCTAACAGGATAATCACTCTAACTCCCTTCACCTGTCTCTGGTTTTATCATTGTGGCTGCTTGGTGTATATATAGCCACTCATTTATGCTTTATTAATAATAATCATTATTATATTTGGATTTTGAGACTCAAAATTACCTCAAAACATTCTACATACAAAAAGAAATGCCCTCTGTGGCCACTTTATTAGGTACACCTAATGCACTCCTGCTCCAACGTCTGTCTTTACAAATCGCTCAATCATCCTCTGCCCTCATTTTACACGTGCACACTAAGTCAGAAACATTTAGTCTCTGCCAATTCCTTCCCTCTGACCCCATTAGAGAGTACGCCGAGGCCCTGGCTCTGTACAGAGAGAAAACCAACCAAGTGAGAGACCTGCGGAGGTTCATCGATCAGCTCGATAACATCGTGTCAGACAGGCAGAACAGATACAAAATAATGCGTAGGTAAATGACCGTCTCTTAAGCTTGAAATACATTAAGTCTAGTGTGTAACTGCGAGTCCTGGTCTGTCTGATACTTGGCTCTTCTTCCTCAAGGTCCCTCTCTGTCAGGTGTAAATTATACTTCAACAACTTCTTGATAAAGATGAACTGCTGCGGCTCGATGATTTTTGATCACAACAACGAGACGCTCGCCATCTCGGTACGTGTGTTTATGTGTTTGTTTAAGAGCATGTTGTGTGCTACATGGTTGTGTTTTGTGTTGGAAATATTAAATTACAACACACAGTTGCACCAAATGACATCTTATTAAATAAGAACAAACTGTTCTTTGTGAAATTATTAAAACACTGATAGGTAATGCTGATCTAAGCACCGTTTCATATTCAAGAAAGATGAATACGTTAAATAACAAAAGCCTCAAACTGAAAACAGAGCATCCTGGTGGCCAAACGTTTAAGATTCTGACCATAAGAGATGCACAATATGACATTTTTGTAGATATTTTCCAACTTATTTAGATCAATTGCAGACGTCAAAATAATAATAAAAAAAAAGATAATGCATTTAGTTTTGCACCTAATTGCAGAGAGCATAATGTCTCTCCAATAGTGGGCTGAATATGTTATTATTATTATACCTTCTCGATATCATGATGGTGCTCTAATAACTCGTATTAGCAGTTGCATTATGTTTCAATGCTTTTTGCATTACTTATAATACTTGTTTGTTTTCTTTGGCAAAATTCAAAAACCACTGTTGCTTACATGTAAAGCACAGCATATTTATTTTAAAATGTAAAATACTCATGCAAAACTGCAAACTTTTAGCCTGACAGGCCTTTATTTTGAGACAGTGACAGTATTTGACCATAGACTGTATAAGAGATGGACGTAACTTCCCTGAAAAATGAAGCCAACCCGGAAGTGTCAAAAACCTGCAACATCACTACGTCCACTAGCTGCTGGCTCCAAAAAGCCCTGGTTCCCATAGACTTGAATTGGAAAAGAAGTGATCACAGATCATGAAATACTGCATTCCTACAGCTCAGGATTTTTTTCTGATTAGTTTTCATAGTCAAGTCCAGAGATCAGGTGGCCAATCTGAAAATAAATCAATACTGAATTTTTAAAAAATCATCAACATTTTGCGGGGCAAGGGGCGTGGCTGGTTTGATTGACAGTCGGCAGTGACCATACAGACGAAGCGAGCAGAAGGCGGTAAATGTGGGCGGGCAGAGAGGGCCCGCCTCTCAATCCGTCTGACCAATCACTGCTCCTATGGCTCCGCCCCCCTCCGACGATTTTTGCGTCACTGGCTCCAAAAATCCAAGATGTCAACCAGGAAGTAGCAAAACCCTGGCTTCATTTTCTCAGTGCAGAAACCAACGGGTGACGTCACGGTAGCTACGTCCATCTTTTATACAGTCTATGTATTTGACTTGAAAGGCTTTACCAGCTAATACCAGTGATGATCACATCACTGTTAAACCCGTATGAGTTTGTAGTTGCATAGTTTTGGATTAAAGCCTGCATCATCATTGCTCCCTCTTACGTCTGAAAACCCTCAAACCCACCAATACAACTAACACACAAACCTGTTGTGGCACAAACAAAGGTGAAGCCTCCAGGCAGGGAGGAAGACCCTGTGAGTGACGTGAGGACGCTGTCCGGCGGCGAACGCTCCTTCTCCACCGTTTGCTTCATGCTTTCGCTGTGGGAGATCACAGAGTCGCCCTTCAGGTGCCTCGACGAGTTCGACGTCTACATGGTGAGCACACAGACAAGATTAGCATCGCATAATATGTAGAAAACCGAGAAATTTTTAAAAAAGCATCAAAGTTTGGCTCTCACTCACTTTGATTAATCGCTTTTCTCCACAGGATATGCACAATCGCAGAATCTGTCTGGACCTCCTCCTGGAGCTGTCTGAGCGGCAGCACCTTCGACAGTTTATCTTCATCACTCCTTTGACCACCAGGTGAAGCATTGTTTAATGTTTGCTGGACTTTTCTCATTAATTTAATGTCTACATTTGACCTAACTTTAACTTCTCTACCTTTGTTTCCTATGAGGAGGCTGATGTGTGCAACCAGAACAAGTCTAAGATTATTACTATAGGTAGTTTATTATATTTTTAGATTATACTACAGCTAAACTTTTGCATTTAAATAATAAGAACTAAACAAATTATTATTGTTCATTAGTATTTTTGAATACATTTGTTTGTCAAAAGTGTATTTCTATCATTTTAAATAATCAATGCAATAATATGTTATTAGTATTTGTGGTGACTGCATTAGCATCATAGTGCTAAATGATAAATAATTCTTTAGTTTGTTTCTCTTTGCAAAACAGTGACAAAGACTTGATTTATGTTGTTGCTCCGGTCAAGTTTTCTGCTTCACTCTTTTTACCGTGAACCTTCCTGTTATCAATCATTGCATTTTTTTAGACTAATTAAAGGCCGACAATGTGTCAGTAATGTCTAATAACTGCTCAAATGTTTGTCTTTCAGCCATCTCCCCAAATCAAGCCTCGTTAAAATCCACCAGCTTCAGGATCCAGAAAGAGAGCAAAGACAAAACACGACATGAGGATGTTTAAACTGAGCTCCACTAACTAAACTGAGAAAACGTAACATACATAGTGACTGTTCATATGCAGTTTATGTATATATCAGTATTATTTCATGGGTTTGGGCGCTTTGTGTGGTTTTAAAATGTCGTTTCACTTGTGTATGTTTGAAGACATTGATTCACTTTCATGAAATCTACATTAGAGTTGTGTTACTATTAAGTAGCTCCGACACAAACGTTGGGTCGTATTTATTTTCTCAGAGTGTTGAAATATGCATGTCATGACGATGACTGTGATGCATAAAGAATTAATAATGCACATATGATAATATCGTAACTAATCCAGTAACTAACTGGTTTACACTCCAACAGAGGAAGAATGTCGAGCACAGATGTGGTTAAGAACTTTTCTATGAAGCCCCACGACTGATGCAGCGAGACTTGTTTTGCTTTGCATTACTACGCAATACTTTTACCTTAAGATCAATTTTGCTTTATTTTGCAATGCTTTTGCGCCACCTTGCAATACTTGTGTGTTTCTTTGCAATTACTTTTGTGTTCCCTCACAACAACTTTAACTTTGCACATTTTTTTTGCATTACCTAGCATTACTTTTGCTTTACGTCACATTTTTTTTTTGGCTGTATGTTGCATTAGTTCTACGTGACATCGCAATACTTATGCATTTTCATGCAGTACTTTTTGCATGACTTCACAGTATTTGTGCGTTCCCTCGCAATAGCTTACGTGCTACATTTTTGCAGGAGTTTTGCATTCCCTACAATTTTGCGTTTTCTCGCAATAGTTTTGCTTTACGTCGCAATACTTTTTGCTGCCTATCTTTTACAACAACACACTTGTTACATGACAGTACTTTTGCATTTTCTCACAATAACTTATGTGTGACTTTTGTATTCGCTTGCTACAGTTTTGTGTTCCCGCGCAATACGTTTGTGTAATATCGCAGTAGTTTCGTGTTCCCTGCCCTTGTGCTTGTATTTTAAGTCTAATTTATTTCTGAGAAAAATAGGAAAAACCCACATTCAGAAAAGTTAAAGATGATTCTGACTGGTAGTATTTATTATTATTATTATTATTTCAACAGATACTGCAATTATGTCATTAATTGTAGTTTCTTTTGACCACGATAATCGCATCGTGAAATTCGATCTGATTTTTGTTGTTACGAAAGTCTGATTTCTCCTCTGAAAACGCTGGGTCATGTAGTAAACTGTGAGGTCTCTGCTACTCTTTAGTGAAGGAAAAAGATGCAGGAGATTGTGGGTCAGAAGTCGTGCACAACTTTAATGTGTTATATTTTCCTATTTGTTCTCAGTCGGCAGGATGTCTGGTGTTTAATGTTAACATTCATGTATTTTAATGAAATATTGAGCGGTGATGATGAAGATGTGTGTGGATAACTGAAGGTCTGATCTTTTTTCTTTGTTAACTTTAAGGTTGCAGTTTGATCATTAATGAGTTTTTACTTGTGATGTGTTTCGTATAATGGAGGATATTTCCAATGACATTGTAGTATTTATCAGCAAACTTTCCATCTGTAAACTCAGCCTGTCAGTGTTAATATTGTCACAGTGGGCAGTTTTCTTATTACATTTCCTTTTTATTGCCAATTAAACATCAAATATTTGGGCTCTGTGGCTTAAACATCGACATTAGTGTCCTCTTTTGTTAACAATGCTCATTGATTCTCATGCAGTGAGATTTCTGTGAAAAACTGAAACCATTGTTGCCATAAAACTTCAGTAGAAATCCAAGCATGAGGAAGTTTCATACACACATTTCCATCCATTTATCCATCCAGACACAGCAACACGCAGCACAGCTGAAACTCGGCCATCGTTTCATAAACTCCACCCGCTAGTCTGTGTCTTTTGAAAAAGCCTGTTGATGGTTTATTCGTTTTAGTCACTACAGAATTAATTTTGGGTGCAACACATGCCACATGTATAAAAGAATACAGTCACTTGTATTATGATTTTTCATATTTGATATAAACATTTACTCGACAAAGAATCTTGACATGGCGACTCGACTGAAAATCAGAAATAATAACAGACACGACGTTAATGCGACGTTCAGTGTTACAGACGGAACAATGAAAAGCTTCTGCAACTTCCACTACTGTTAGTGGACTACAAGCAGACACTCGGTCCGTGCTTGCATAGCCTAGAAATGGGGAAGCAAAAAACCGTCGAAAGAGAATTTCTCTGCAAATCAGCCTCATCATCATCATCGAGCCTCACACTGAAACGCTCTTTCAAAAGCTTTACCAAGCACACCCCCCTTCCTCTCTCTCTCTCTCGGGTCCTGCATCTTTAATGATCGCTGCGAACGGAATAGATAAGAAGATGAGACCTTTCGATTAAAAAGTTTCTCCTTACAAAAAAGTTTCATACGAAGGAATGCAGTGTGTCCAGTAAACATATGTGAGGCTTTTTAGTGTTCCTCTTTTTGCTGCATTGGAAGTGGAGCAGCAACGAGGTCAAAAGCCAAGACTGTACTCATTTTGCAGTGCTTCATTTCTGTAAACTTGTTGATATGTACTCAGTAAACTAAGTTGTTGTTTTTTTTTTTAAAGTTTTTTTTTTTTCTTAAAGTCAAAATCAAATAAGCAGCCTGAAAAAGAAGCCAATTTTGGATCGTTGTGGGGGATGATGCATGAGTACTGCACCTAATGACGGCTGTAATTTTCCTCTGGATTGAGCGGCAGCAGTACGGTTGTAATCGTAAGGGAAGGATGTCTAGTAAATCTATTTCTGCTCATCCCAGAAGTCACTGAAGCGAAACGCAATACAATGTTTATGTGAAAGCTCTTCCTCGGAGATTAACCCGCAACCGCCGCCCGAATATTTCCTTTCGAAAAAGTGTCACACACAGAATCAAATGGAGGGAAGCATGCTCCCACGTTACTGGAGGTGAACTAATGAGCTAATGAGTCACATACTGTACATCCCATGCAACAATACTAAATGAATTTAGTATGAGGGTTTCTCTTTTATAACCACCTAAAGATGCAAAAGGTAAGAGATTATATTTTTTTTTTGACACGTAATATATGCATGCAAAGAACCTACTCTTCTTGGTTCCATCGTGAGAAAACATCTGGAACAGACAGGAGCCTCTCTATTCTCCAAGAGCTCAACAAGTCTGGATAGTAGAGACAGTTACAATTATCATAGGAATTATTGTTTTGTTACTATTATGTAAAGCGTACAGTAGTTGCAGCAGTGAACACCGGGGATCCTAAATACTGCAGAAACATAATTTAATGCAGTGCTCCACTGATATACAAGCTAGGGTTGGATGAGAATGTATAGGGTTACTGTGCACAAATCACGTTGGCATGTCTTGAAATAGAAATGCATGATATCTTATAGCTATATTCAAAATTATTCAGCATTTGACATTCTCATGCATACAACCACAAGAAGCGAGTCCATTGAAAAATAGTCCAAGCATATTGTTTGTTTTTTTTCCTGTGGAAATGGCAGAGAACCTAATGAGACATTAAAACGTGTGCTGCTGTCCAGAGTGTGTGGATACAGACGGGGGACGGGGAGCGAGCAGGTTCACTTCTGCATGTCGCACTGCAACAGCAGCACGATGGACGGGTCGCTCTTCGCTGCCTCTTTGAACTCCTCCAACGAGATCTGGTCGTCGTTGTTCTTATCCATTTTGCTGAAGATCTTGTCCACCCTCTGCTCTGGTGTCAGGCCGTCCTCGTTCATCTTCATCATGATCACAGTGCCCACCATTTTGTAGATTGCCTGTGGGTGAGGTGCAGTGAGAAATTAGCTGAGGGTTGTGGGTCCTTATGTAATGCAAGTGAAGCCCACATGTGTTAATTTGTTCAGAAAGATGCAGATTAGTAAGTGATCCCCAACCAGAGGGGCCTTGTACACTCGGGGTGACTTTTGCAGGTGCATTATACTATTAGGGATGTCCCTGTTAATTTTGTTTTTGCTTGCGATCCAATCCCATCATTTAATATTCTCCCAACACCTGATACTGTTTTCCTAGATAATAAACACATCCAGTATTGTAGATTAGCTGTAGTACCTGGTTGCGCCACCAGGTGGATTTTCTCACTGTTTAATAGCGTTAAAGCAGTTCTGTGTTGTGAAAGTTTGGCTAGTAAGGGAACACCACGACAAAGTCTTTTCTGACGCTTAATGACCTCCAGCCAGCAAACATATGTTGGAGGAAGTGAAGTTAAGAAAACACTTGGAAGGTATTTTTAGATGTAAAATAACTGTTTGTGCTGCTTGCTCCATGTACCCACGTGACAACAAACGTAAACAAATAATCGGACTTAGCTTCCTAATGATACCAATCAATTACAACTCACCCTGATTGACCCAAATCCCAATCTTTGGATCGACATCCATATTTAATATAGTCCACATATTTATCTCATCATAAATGTACAATAACATAAGCTGCTTATTAACATGACTCAGTTGTAACCAGTAATGAAACTCTGTAGGGGAGGCCAGGTTGAGACCGTTTATCACACTGGTGAGCTGTTTTTTTGCTGCACAGTGTGATCTCGCTGAGCCTCGCATAAACAGACCATTCTGTACTGAAGACTGGTCAGACCATTCTGTAGGATGGTCCGTAGAATGGTATGTTAGAAGAATGGTCATTCTGTAGAATGGTCTGTTTATGACCTGCAGAATGGTGTGTTTATGGTCTGTATAAAGGTCTGCTTATGGCCTGTAGAATGCTCTGTAAAATGGTCTGTAGAATGGTCTACAGAGTGGTCTATAGAATGGTCTGTTTATGGGGCTGAGCCAGATTACGCCACCATTCTGCAGTACACAGTTATCTGGCTGTACCTCACTATCATGCTGCTATGGGGGAAAACTGCTCGTTTGTACTTCTTTAAACCAATCACAATCATTCAGGCAGAGCTACATGAAGGATGCAGCTTCGGATTTCCCTCAAAATATCTCCTTTCTGCTTAGCAAACCGCTGTAGGAAAACAGTCCATTTTTCACTTTCATTTGCCAATGTGGCATGACAACAATGTAGAACATAACCCTTAGTTAATTATTATTTTTTCTAATCTATAATGATTGTTCAAATGTGTGCTTTTTAAGCTGTTCATTCTACAGTTTAAGTAACATTAGGGTTACGATAAGACTTCAGTAATGGTTTTGAGGTAACTTTAGACGTTAAACCACACCTTGGCTCTGCCCCTGGTTGTGACACATTAACATTGCATGTTGTAATTAAAAATACATGGAAATCAGTTCACAAGCAGGCAGAAAACCTAAAACAGTGAACCAAAAATAACAAATAAGCAGCTGGAATATCTCCAGTTAATCACTAGACAATTGAAACAGATGCAGCAGACAAACAGTTGAAATAATGTCGGGTAGCTAAAAGGAATGGATGAACAGTTGAATTTAGTAGCTGATATTAATCTTTAAAATTATTCAGCTAGAAGTAATGATGCAGTTACATGGTTAACGTGCAATTTTAATGATTGCTTAACCTGTTAAAGTCTATCTATGGACTGGTGTTATGCACATTTACAGTACATTGGACCCTGCTTTTACAACTGTCCAAGTTTGTTTGCACTTGTCTTTTACAAATGAGGTACTAGAATAAAGAAATACAAATTGTTCAGCTATTTACTTGAATGAACAGCTGAAATAGAGAAAAGTTACAGATAAATGGTTGAAAGCTTTTGCCATGTGGATTGATAGTAGTGTGAATGCAAACTTGACCAAAGCAGCCAAAACACTGAGAATTCAACTACATGAACTAACAGTAACCTCAGTGTCGAGTTTTAGGAACATGGTTAGGCCTCTGGTGGCACAAAAGACAGAAAAGGTCGCAAAACTGTGATGCATCTTTGGAATAAAACACCACATTTATCAATACAGGAATCATCAGTACGCTCGGATA
The DNA here is from genome assembly GCF_000690725.1 of Stegastes partitus. Lineage (NCBI taxonomy): Eukaryota > Metazoa > Chordata > Actinopteri > Pomacentridae > Stegastes > Stegastes partitus. Next base: position 161,134 of record NW_007578458.1, read on the forward strand.
TCACCGACACATATCAGATTTACTATAACGACTACATATCCACAAATAGCATGATGCAATTCAATACAACTGCAGTTCTGTCACTATGAAACCGTCTGTACTCGAGCACTGCAGGTGTGCAGGAGACTGATAACAAAAACAAAAACACCATCACCACCAAAAAAAAAAAAAAGCCCTGATGAAGTGAAAGCCTAATGACTCGATAATCCCTCACCTCGATTATCTCCAGCATCTCCACTCTGGTGATTTTGCCGTCGCCATCCAGGTCATACATATTGAAGGCCCAGTTGAGTTTCTGCTCGAAGCTGCCGCGGGATGTGATGGACAGGGCGCAGATGAACTCTCGGAAATCGATGGTGCCGTCTCCGTTTTTGTCAAAGGTTCTGAAGGCGTGTTGTGCAAACTTTGACGCGTCGCCATATGGGAAGAACTGTTGGGAGGCGGGGGAAGAGGCCCAAGTTTCATGAGCGAAAACAACCATGGCACGATTCCATTTTTCAGACAGACATAAGGGGTAAATGAACAATGAGGAGAAGCATCTGGTCGGCACAAACCTTGACATACAGCTGCTGGAACTCCTCCAGGTTCAGCCGGCCGCTTGGGCAGTCTTTCAGGAAGCCTTTGTACCACTGCTTCAGCTCGTGTTCATTAAACTCTGTGTTCTTCACCAGATCCTCCATCACCTCGGGAGTCAGCTTGCTGTTCTGCTTTCCCATGGTTCCTGTGGTGCAAGAACACGTGAATAATGCATTTCTCCATGCTTGAGCGGTGGCTGTATGAAAATCTCCTTTTTTAATTTCCACTTCAAACCTGAGTACAGAGAGTAAATGTGTTTTTTCCCCCTTTTTTTTCTTGGATGGCAGCAAATATTTCCCTGGTGCTCATGTTCTATTTCAGTCCCCCCCCGCCCCCCTCACCCTCAGCCTGTTTGTGCCAGTCTGTGGCCCGGGCAGCGCTGACCTGGATCATCACTGTCAGCAGATCCAGTTCATCAAATGTTTCGATCGCTGCTATCAAGTTTCCACTGCAAAACGCTGTCCTGTAGCCCCCGACAATGACAACAAAGCCTGTGCTCGGTTGTAAAAGAGACGCTTGCTGCAGCAAATCCACACAGTGTGGGCAACATGCAGGAGCACACAGCGGGGCCTTGCTGTAATCTGGATCAGTGGGGAATAATATAACTGACTGGTTTGTATGTAATATAGTGTTTAAACCAGCTGTGGGAAATCCATACACTCAATCAGCAATGGATTAATTTGTTATCCACACTGAACAGCTGCAATCCTGACAACTTGAGCAACTCCACCAAAGCAGCCCTTACATTCATTAATTATTGACTCATGATGTGGCAAATGACATAAGGTGGCCAAGAATGCGTCAATTTCCAATATACATAATTCAACAAATGAGGCAGCAGAATATTATTTGCATAACTGAATACAGGCCAATGCAGGGATTGTCCACAACTTGAGACCAGCATATGGTCCACATCTCTGCAGCAGCAGCAGCAGCAGCATGACAGCAGCAGGCTGGACAGCTCCTCCACTGACAGCACTGCATTGGCTCAGGCCTTCCAACAACAAACAGCACAAATGTGCGCTGCAGCCCACCAAAAAAAAAAAAAAAAAATCAGTGCAATTTAATGTTCACTCCCCTGCGTGTCACCAAACGCACCCAGGCCAGCACGATTGGTAATTACAGGAGCAGATCTCGGGTATTATCTCTAAAACAGGCTGCTGTGAATGACCTTGAGGACTAACATTTTGCAGGAAGATGACAAAACTGTTTCACGGAGCGCCGAGCCGGAGCAAGAAACGGCTCGACATCGCGCAACTGCGGCGTTTTTTTTTTTTTTCTTGGGAAAAAAAATAACCGCCACATATGGCACAGGCCACAGGTACTTGTTCTGCCAAAACACAAGCCATCAGATGCTGTTTTATTTCACGCTCTGGGCAGTGACATCCCGAGTTAATGCTATTAAAGCTAACCGCCTCCTGTGAGAGCAGAGAGGGGAGACGCTGCTGCATTCCGATGGAAACGACGCAGTGAGAGTATTTTCAGATTAGATCCCACAATCCTGCTCCTAATGGCACAAAAATGCCACGAAAAAAAAAATGTCAGTAGCAAAGCAGACCTTTTATTTGTATTTTTTAAACGCCAGGCAGCTCCCTCCGGTGCCGCCGCAGAGTCACATTAGCTGCGCGTAAAAGCCAATTAATTGCGCAAAAATCTCGGTGACATTTTGTCAATTCGTCAAATCACCCCCTCGCTGTCTTATTTCTGTTTTTCTGCTTGTTTCCAGGCAAAACGCCGAGGCTTTATTTTAAGGGATGCGCAGGTGCCAGTGAGCCAGCCCCTCTCCTCAATCCTTCATTCATTCACACCGAAGGAAAATATCAAACATAATGCGCGACACGTTAACATAAACCTTCCACCGCTTGCTTGCATGTAGAATCTCCCCCCCAAAAAAACACACACATCTACGTACATGTGCAAGGCGATCACTTCTTACCTTATTATTTCTGGTGATTCTCTATCGGAATAAATCTGCTCTGGCTTCTGCAAAGTACAGAAAACCCCTCTTCCGATGGAAACGTTTTGCCCAAAAGGGATTATTCTCAACGCTGCTCGCCTCCTGTTTAAAAAAAAAAAACACCCCGCTAATGAAATTTCTGGATTTTCCCGACGTTATTCCAGATGAGGCGCAGCAGGGACCGATCCCACGCCAGTCTTTGGTTATGCGACTACAGGAGCGCGGCGTCACCCGTGTGCATCACAGCCTGATCATAAGTTCACTGTAGCTCTGCTGCTCGCTTTGGGTTCAGCTGGATCCTGTCACGTTATAACCGGATCCTTCATCGTGATGAGGAGGATCATGCCTGAGATTTCATCATCAGGAAATAAGCATGTTGGATGCAGTAAACAGTGGAGACAAGATTGGAGAGGTGCATCTGTTGTCCATTTGTGACAAAAACATTACTGCAACTAAGCAGGAATTAGATTTAAAGATAAAATATTTTTAGTCCAGTGGCCCCTCAACCTGGTAAGAAAAAAAATCAATCAATCAGGGTCCCTAACAAAACAAAACAAAACCCTCATAACTGCCTAATCAGGATTTTAAAAACCCCATAACCCTCCTCAAAACCCACCTCCCCAGAATTTCACTCAGATAAAGTCTTTAAAATTAATAGATTAATTAAAATGTGTTTTTTGTAGTGTGAAATCTTCAGGTCTAACCCAAGCATAACCTTATATTCCCAGAGCTTTCTGCTCTAATCCCTTGGCTCTCATCAAATGTGTCCCCAAGGTCATGGATCCTTTTCAATTTGGTTTCAAAGCCGTCTTCTGCAGGAAATAGAAATCCTGGTGGGAAAAATGCTTAATTCTTCCTGAAAGTAGTCAAATGGAGCATAAAAATAGGAATCAGTCAAATAAAAAGTCATTTTTTTCTTGGACAGGCTCCCTTATTGTTGAGTTATGTCTTCAAATAATGTTCATTTAATGCGAGTAAGCATACGTGGAAAATGGTGGCGGCTGAGGTTGTTCCTCTTGTATACAACAGAACCTAGTATACCCCTGTGCAAAATCACCTAAATGTCATTCATTGTATCATCTCTCAATAATTACATTATCAGCGAGCTGATAAGTCGAGTATTTCCTCTTATGAACAATCAAAAACAAATTGTTTAATCTATATGGAAATTACAGGCCACAGAGTACAAACTCACTGCTGCAAAAGTAGATGAATCTGTGATCACCCGACACAAAAGTTAGAAAATCTGTGACCGTAAAGACTTAATTAAATGCACCTGCGATGTCCAGTTAGCTTTCTGAGTTTTGGAATATGTGCTGTGTTTATCTGCATCATGGCTTCATGTGGAAAAGAAACTGCACAAGGAGCAAAGAATCTGATTGTGAGACTTCGTAAGGATGGAAAAGCATTAAGGAAGATTTGTGACTAAAATCAGTCGAAACAGTTGCAGCAGCTATTAGAAGGTGTAGAACGAGTCCTAGTGCCACTAATCAGAGCTGCAAGGTTCATCCTCCCACAGTAACATCATGGACTGTGCACCACTTGTACAATTTAGCTCTAAAAAACAGACGGGCAGCTGCTGCAGACTTGGCACAGAGCTTAGTAGTGGAAAACTGAGTTTTTGTAGCAGCCCAGATAGTGTGAAGAACAGTTCATAACATCAACCTCTATGGATGGCGTCCCAGAAAATGAAAAAAAAAAAAACAACCTTGCTTACGATTTGGCACAAAACTGCAAGATAAAACTTTGCTAAAGAACATGGAAAGATGCGAGATGAGATGAGACCAAAGTAAACTTGTTTGGCTCAGATAGGGTTCAGCATGTTTGGCATGGGGCTGCAAGGTGGTTCAGTGGTTAGCATCGTTGCCTCGCAGCAAGAAGTGTCGCCGGTTCATGATTCTAAATTGCCTGTAGGTGTGAATGTGAGTGTGCTTGGTTGTCTGTCTCTAAGTGTAGCCCTGTGATAGACTGGTGACCTTCACCCTAAGTTAGCTGAGATAGGCTCCAGCCCTAGTGAGGATTAAGTGGTGTATAGATAATGGATGGATGGATGGATGTTTGGCATGAATCTGGTCTACCACAGTGAATGCATAGTCCTGACAGTGAAGCACAGAGGTAGAAGTGTGTTGACATGGGTCTGCATGAGTGCAAAAGGTGACATTTATAGATGGCACCGTGAATGTCTGGATAAACCAAAACACTGGCTGACAGAACGATTCCCAGTCTGCAGAAACTTGGCAGAAGAAGAATATTCAACCATGAAACACACTGATAGAATCACAAAAGAGTTCCTAAAGAAGAAAACACTATGACCTGGCCAAGTATTGTGTTGGCCTACTTGAATTTAATAGAACACCTTTGGGTTGTTTTAAAGAGCAAGGCAGATGAATAGTCTGAAGGACATCTCAAGACATTTCAGTCAGAATGAAAGGCTGACATACGAGGTGTTAAAAAAAAAAAACGAGATTTGAACCTCAGTATTGAGTTTTGTTGCACTAGGTTCCCTTTGTAGCTCCTGTATTTGCTAGTTTTTCATTTAAATAGGAGCAAATCCCCACAGTTCAACTTAAAAATAATGCAGTTCCTGTAAGTTGACACACTTTTGATTCATTTAATATACACTGAAAGGATATTGCATAGGGGTGTACTCACCTCTGTATTATACTCCAAGTCTTTCTAAAATGAATCTCACAGCCGTCGCTCTGTGAAAAATGGCCCCATCGCTCGGTGGCTTTTCATGCACATGTGAGCAAATGAGTGTGAATTTAACCTTTAACCTCCGCGGGGTAGTTAAAACTGGCAAATGATGTGTGGCACTTTGATTAATTTTAGGGTCATGTGGGAATATGCTCTAAAAAAAAAAAAAAAAAGTCACCTGACCTGACAAAGACCTTAATATCTGGGTCCTACTTACCTGATCTCAGCAGCCGGTGACAAAATGTACTTTTGCTGATTATTTAAGCACCTAAACATGGTGAACGCTCCTAAACTAATTAGTGTTTCATCAAATTAGCACCTTCCAAACGGTAGCGTTTCCGGGAACACAATGCACCGAGAGGGAGAGTAACTGGAGGTTCATGGTGGGTTTTTTTGCTTCAGACATTTTAACTTAGTGTCCCAGTAATTTGTGGCAGGGTGACAGTGAACCAGCGTTTTGCACAATACCCGAGCCTTCAGACTGCAGCAGCTATCATTAATCGCATTATTCACACATGTGCTTCTCATGCTGTGATGTTAGAATGTCTTCCGTGAATAGACAATAAGACTGAATAACAGCAAAGACCCGGCAGCTCACTTACGGCCCTGAAAGTCAAAGCATCTTTTAACCTCACAGTTCCATTCATTTGACTCCGTCCTGGTGATCATATCAGCCTTGAGGGCCTCAAAATAGATCTGTATTGAACTGCAGGCCTGTAACAGAATAGCTCGGCTGTGAGGTGTGAATTTTTACCAGAATTACGTAATATACTGGTTGCACAGTGAAACCTGTGATGCTAATCTGCAGATAAGAAATGAACTTGTTTCTGGTTTATGGGGACCCCTCGAGAGCCCCGAAAGGAACCTCGGATGGTCCCCGGACACCAATTTGAGAGCCGCAAATGTAGGTCGTCTTTGTTAAATCATGTGTATTGAAGAACAAATGAGGCTCCCAGCCAAAATAATTCTCAGATGTGTGGACCCAAATCCAAATCTGGGTCCGTTCAGGATGCTAAAAACGAGCGCTGACTGCGGTTCCACAAGCCGAAGGCAACCAGCCTGTTACAGCTCAGAAGAAATGAAAAGGTCTGTGTCGCACACAAACATCTCTGATTACTGGATTTCTTCATTTAATACTCACATACAGTACGGCATACACGTAAGATTTCCTTTACATCTCACAAACACAAAAGCAAACAGTTAAATACGTTGATAACTTTTAGCACCAGCGCAGAGTACTGATCCTGCTCAGCTTTCTCTAAAACTCTTATTCATAGTGATTTTCAAAATAAAACACCTTGGTTTGATCTCACTAGGCATGGCTTACATGTAATATCTTTACAGCAGCATTCACTTACAAAGGTTAATTGATTAAAAAAGGATGCATACTGCACACCAAAAGTGGTATACAAAAGCAATATTATATTATATACCCATTTACATGGCCGTGTCGGTTTTCTCAGTGTAACATTTAAGTGTTTCGTGTGTTTCCGTATCAACACTGATGCTTGATAAAAACATATAAACATATGCCTTTTAAAAAAACGTTCTTAAGAGTATACATGAGGAGGCTATGGAGAGAATTAGCATGTAACAATCTTGCATAATGAAACATAAATATATCACGTTCACGATGCTCTCGTTTTTCTTTATATACTGTATATTTACAAGAGAGCTGCAGTCTTTCTATGTAGGCTATTGTTCTGTGTTGTTAGGTTATACTGTCTTTTAATATGAAAATTATAATAAAAAAAGAAACGACAAATTCAATGGGAACATTACTTTTTGTTACACAGTAATGTGAAAAAATAGTATCAAAATGATTTTCTAAATCTCTCAATCAAAAAGCAATGTAGCATTTAATGCACCATTTTTCCAGTACAGGTAGAGATATGTTTTCAGCTCGGTAGACACGAGTAAACGAGATCGTGAAGGAGTGTCTTAAGGTATAAAGTGTTTTCTGTTATGCATTTCTTGTCAGATTATGGATCTATATAATGCAGCAGACAGGTGTGCTGCTCATGGAGGTTTGTTAGACAAAACACAGGCCTTCTTTAAATGATTACATTATGCTGGATAACGTGTATGAAAGATGCACTTACACAATCGGAAGGTTTTTAGTTCAAAATCTGTGCCAAAAAGTAGAGAAGTAAGAGAAGAGCACTAAATGACATCATGGAAATCTTTAGCAAAATGCACCAAGATGGTTCAAACCTTCACTTCTAGTCAGTGAGCCAATGGGAAGAGAGTAAGGTCTCCAGGTGGAGGAGGTGCACCAGTCCAGACTTGAAAAGTTTCCTCAACTTTCTCCAAACAGACATTTTTAATAACAACAATTTTAAAGGGTTTGCTCATTATGGTGAACCTACACAGAACAATCCTGTGGATCTGTGGCTCACCGCGGCTTCATGTAGCTTTACAGAGAGTTTTAGCTACTTTTTTTTTTTTGCTGTCCGGCTGTTTCCATTCACTCTCAAAGTGTAATGTTTGGCCACAGAAGGCAGCTGATTGCAGTGAAAAATCTCTATCTCTGCCTTCTTAGCACCAAAGTTCAAAAAGTCAAAGTTAGACACTAGCTGATGAACAAAAGTGGAGCATTCAGCAGCTAATGATTGAGATATTTCCCTCAGGAGTTGGTGGAGACCAAAAATGGAGCTAAAAGAGAGTGAATATTGGACTTGGATTCACCAGGTGGCCAGAAACGTGACTCCAAATGAATGATAATGTAGCTTTGTAATATTTACTAGTAGCTTAAAAGGTGATGATACATTAATGGTGTGATCACAGGTCTTTGTCACTGACTTTGGGTGGACAAATAGTCAACTACAGCAGGTTTTTGTCAGGTAAAAAAACTATGTACATTGTCTTTTTTTTGTAGTGTATTCGGAAAAATTAAACAGAAAAGAAATAAAACTTGGTCGACATTATGTAGACTACAAGTGATTGGAGAACCTAACATTTATGCATAAATGGAGCATTAAGCTGGATTTCACTCTGTCTTGTCTTACCTTGCTAGTGTTAAAGTGCTAATCTTAGTTGAAAATGTCTTCATGAAGGACGAAAGGTAAGAAACACTTGGACATTTCACCCACTGTGTGACATTTGTGGATTTCTATGTTACTTATTGCATTAAACTGCTGCTGTCTCATTTAGAGTATAACCTAAATTAGATGCAGGGCAAGTAACCTATTTGATTTTATAGTTTTTTTGGCAGAAGAGGAAGGGATATGTCCCACTCTCGGCAACCCTAACTGAAGTGACGCACCTCATGACGCTGGAGATTCTACTTTCTTCCCATTGGCTCACAGATATGGGGGTCTCCAGATGTGACCCTTCTCAGATGTTCTGCTGGATTTAAAAGGGGGGGACAGTTTTCAGAACTTAGTCTGCTTTAGTTTGTCGATGTGGTAGCAGAGCTTCAAGGCCGGCCCCAGCTTCAGTCCAAGGTACTTCATGATCATGTCACTCTTTAACAGTAACAACGCGTTTCCATCGATCTCCTGAGAAAAGCAGAGGAAGTCAAAATCAACGAGCAGTTGAAGTTCATTCTTGCTAAATTAGATCAGCAGCGTTACAAGGCGACGTGGCAACAAAACAACCGACTTACATGTTTCCTGAAGACGTCTGCATGAGGGCCGAGAGCCTGGGGATCCGCATCCCTGATGAACCAAACAACATCCTCCACAGACCAGGTGGACGGGTCCTTATTGGATGGAGCCTTGGACTCCTGGGACTCTGGAGATGTATTATAGCCTCCTGGAGGAACAAAGACAAGAGAGTGGCTTTACTTTTGTGTCTCAGGGGAAATAAAGGTCATGACAAGACTGGCTCTATTTCGTCACCTGTCCTGTTGCTCTCTGGGAACGTGTTTGGGCTGGTGGCCGACTGCCTGCACATGCTCATGGAGGCCGAACTGTTGGAGAACTGCTGTGATGAACGAAACCCGTAGGAGGACTTTGGCGAGTAGGACGAACTTATGGAGCTGAAAGCAGAATCTCCGGGATCGACAGAGTAGCGTTTCCCATCCGACTGGTCTAAATGGTAATCCTCTGCCATGGATGTTTCTGCTGAAGACAAGATGGACACTTTGATCAATGACCCTGCAGAAGCTGAGAATTTGTTGATATCATTGCAGTAACTGCTGTTCATTAGGGAAAATGCGGCGGTACCGTCTGACTGGTAGGATCCACCGCTGTGTTGGGTAATGGGCTGATCACTGAAGAGGTTTTCACAGTGCAAGCTGCGACAGAGCTTCTTCAGAAAGCGAAGCACATAGTCGATGCTGTTCACCACGGGGAGGCTCAGGAGATGCTGCTTCCCATCAAATGTGGCTGGAGGAGCAAAACAAGGAACCACTTGAGACACAGTTTAGACGCAGTCTCTTACAAATCAGGTCATTAAACCTTTTGGTATTTTGTTTTCTCAGCACCACCTCAAGTGAAGAAGCTATTAAACAAACAGACACCTGAGCGAGGTCTTGGTACAACACCTGATATTTTTTCTCCTCCGTAGCCTTGCGTGAGGAGCGTGAACACTGTTTTCTGCTGGAAGGCGCTGTCGATGCAGCCCTGGACGGCCTGCTGCAGGACCACGGAGGGTCTGTCGGGTCCGAAGTGGTCGGGGAGCTGCTGGATCTTCTTCCTGTCCAGGTTGGGACCAGTGTTGGCCTGCTTGTTGATGTAGATGCAGACTGAAACGGGACAAACACAAGTGGATCCCAGGTGTCTTTTACGTAAATAATATGACGTTTTAGTGTCTTTGAACTAATCTAGGCTGGACAAAGATTGCTGTAAATGGAATTAGAGTGTTTTGTATCTTACCTGTGAGCACCTGGGGTGTGGCAGAGTGGGGGATGGTGGCAGCATCCTGAGGAATAGAGCTCATATCAGGCTCAGGGGTGCTGCTGGGTGGAGATATGGCCAGAGGTGTCATCACCATCCTGGGTTTGAGCTGCAGAAGAGAAAGTTTTTGGTTGTTTTTGAGCACATCGGTAATTTAATGATGCTAAATCATGCAGATGTGGGGTGTGTTTATAGTCATTTTCCTCCTTAGAGATGAAAATTTACTCCATAATATTTGACTACAGCTGAACAAAGCTTCACAGATGTGAACTTGCTGGTACGTCGGGGTCCCACAACATCTGAAGGGCATGCAGCCTGTCTGTCTGTCTGTCTGTCTGTCTGTCTGTCTGTGTACACATGCATTTTTAAACACACTGCACCCACACACAGCACAACATCTCATACCCCCACCCCCCATCCCCTCATCATCTGGCTGACCTTGAAGCCCGGCTTTCTCCCCCTCTTCTTGGGCACTTTGAGCGGAGGCAGCGACTCGGGGTAACGGTTAGGAAAATCCATCTTGGCGACATTGCGGAGTGGGGGTCTCCCTCTCTTCCTGCCCGGTATCTTCCCCGTCTGGCTGGGGATGAAGGAGGGAGCCACTGCAGCTGATTGCATCTCACTGTTGTCTGATTTCTGTGCCGCCGTTGCTGCAGGTACACTCATTTGGAGCTGGAGACAAAGGGAGAAACAAGCAGTGAGCCCGAGCAGGAGATACACACTGAAACATGCACTTTACTCGCACATTAATCCTCCTCCTCCTCCTCCTCCTTCTCCTCCTCCTCCTCGGCTGCAGCTACATACTAGAAGAGCAGCGTTAGCATCAATTCAGAGCAGATTCAGGCAAAGGTGTGCATCCAAACGCTGGGAAGACTGCACTGTACTCAGCTGAGCAATGCAGTGAGAGGGGCAGCATTTAGCAGAGCAACATAATAATCAGGGGAAAAAAAATGAAACACAAAAGGCAGCCGTGCATGAGCTGTGGAGGAAACAGCACCTCCATCCTGCGCTGATAACACACCAATAAACCTGAGAGCGAGAGAGGGAAGAAGGGAGGGGGGGAGACTATTACCTGCTGTCTTCTATTGTGAAAGCCCACAGCCAAGCCCTTTTGTCTTAAATCCCAGGAGCCTAAAGGCGACTATAAAGCTAAATCCCTTCACAGTGCAGGAAAAGCCATCTTGCTCTTGCTGTTTGTGGCTTTTTCCCCTCGTTGCCTTTTTTGTTAACACACTGCTGCTGCTGCTGCTGCTGCTGTTACTGCTGCTGCTGCTGCTGCTGCTGCTCGGCACCCGGGCTGCAGACATCTCATTAGACTAATGCATTCAGCAGTGGCAGAGGGAGGAGGGAAATTGACTTCACCATGGCTACCCAGCTATGAATTACCATTATGATGACAGCTTCCACCCTAATCTTTAATAAAATAAAATAAAAGGAGAATAGAAACAAGAAGAAGTGGCTACCAAAAGAGAAACCATTGCAGCAGCAATCCAAAAAAAATAAAGTGCCATTTGTGCCACTAGAATTTATCGTTGTGGTATTTTTTTAAAGGAGAATTATCCAAGCATACAGCATGTAAACAAACAATAAGCGGTCAGCAGACACTCACCATCCAGGACAGATGTGGAGATGTGGAGTATCCCAACGCTGTGTGCTGTGTTTTTTATATATATATATATATAAATATATTTTGCTGCTTCCAATAGCAGAGCGAGGATCTCACAGCGAGGCGGATTCCACTGTAATACTGTATATATCTGTGTGTGTGTGTGTGTGTGTGTGTACAACAGAGGCAGACAGACAGAGAGCGAGTGACAGTGTGTGTGTGTGTGTGTAGAGTGTGTGTGTGCACAAAAAAGAGAGAGAGAGAGGGAGAAGGGCTGCTCTGTTGTCATGGCAACAAGCCTGTAAGCCCTGTAACACCCTGACAGTTGTCTGCCATGTTTTGTCTGCAACTCCGGCTCAGTGCCGCGTGTATGTGTGTGCGTGTGCGGATGTATAATTAGCACGAGGACGTAGTTTCTGCTGTTAATTATAATGAGAATGACTGTTATTTTTATCTCTCTCTTTTTTTTTTGTGAAAAATAAGAGACACAGTTTTTGTGTGTGTGCTATAAATGGCATGAAAATTATGGAATGACACATTTACAGCTTCGGTAATTAGTTGATGAATTGATTACTTTGCTGTTTTGATCATTTTGGTAAAATTCCCAAACATTTGGTGGTTCCAGCTTCCCAAAATGTGAGGAAATGGTGCCTTTCTTTGTCATGCCTGATAGTAAACTGAATATATTTGGGTTTTCCACCACTAGTCAAACAAATAAAGGCATCTGAAGACATCCGCCTTGATTTATTATGTATTTTCTGACATTTTACAGAGAAAAATAATCACCAGTGAAGATAATTATTAGCAGCACTAGATAAATTATTCAAAGTGCACCTATATTATAGCAGATAAAAATGCTAGAGATGAAAAAAAAGGTTGATCATTTGATTTGCTGCCCTTTTGTTCCACCTTATTCAAGTGGGAGGATTTGCTGCATTCCTCTTATTCATCTCATCTCTGACTGTTGATAAGCCAAAATGAGCAATTTTAATATTTGAATTGGCTGTTTAACTAGAATACAGCAAAAATATTTTTTTTTAATTCAAGAGTGAAAATGTTCTCTAAATTTAGGATGATTCATTGATACTTTCAGTGGAATTGTAATTTGTATTTCCAGTTGTGTTTACTCAGTCTCAGGTTGCTTTGATCATCCGTTTTTTCTCACTAACCCACACCTTTCTAAAATGATGTTTCAACGTGCTGCACAAAGCTAACATTAAAATATGGGGGACAAAACCAAGTGGGCAAAGTGCCAAATGTGTAAAAGAGCAAAATTAAATTAAACACAATACAAAGGATATTAAAAATAATCGGATCAACCCAGTAAATACAAGAACTAACTAAAATAATCACAATAACAACAATTAAAAGAGGCCGTATGATAAGTAACGTGTTTTCACTAAAATCAGAGATCTGTCGCTCCCTGCTGGCCGACAACCGGAAGCGCTTCTGTTTGAAGTTTCTTTGTTAATAAAGTTTTGTTGACAAAACTTGAAACCAAGATGGCAGCGCGCATACCGCTGTCTGTAAAGATGTCACCCTCAGCCTCAGCGGGCTTCAGGGTCCTTTTAGCTGAACAATATTATTCAGGAAAGCTGCTAAAATCTTTTAAAGAGCTCTACAGACGAGGTGAGGCGTGTTTTTATGTGGTTCTAAACTATTACGGGTGTTTGTCCGGTCCTCTAACTGTAATCTCTGCTTGTAACTAACTAAGTTTTGCTAGTTTATCTTTTCCTTGCGTAAATTAATATTTAAATTAATACAAAATACATCTAAGTTGAAGCGAATTAATGCTTTATAAGTATTGCTATTAGTTATTTTGAACGTTTTTGACTTGTCAGCTGTCACACTTGCTAACCTCTGGTCTTCGCCCACCAGACCAACATTTTCGTAACTTTCTATTTAATGACATTTAAAGCTAATTTCTTTCACAAAAGCGCCAACTTGCCGTTAATACACGTGTTGTTATCGTGTTAAAGGTTACTCGGTGAAAGCCCGGCAGGTGGAGGAGGACAGCGGTGTGAGCGCCGCCGGGTTCAGCGGGCCTCTGGACCACTACAACGGGCTGATCAGAGACGGGACCCTGCGGGAGGACGAGCACCAGAAGGCGGTGCTGCAGACACTGGACCAGCTGCACAAAACCCTGAGAGGATACAGCAACACACCCACATCCATCTTCTCCAAGGTACACAGGAAACATGCACAGGCCTTGTTAGCACCTTAAAACTCTGGGAGCTTCAACCAAACCCCAGAAATCTTAAAAGTTTATCCTGATAACTGCACCACCTTCCAGTTATTTCAGAGTATACTGAATGTAATACATGAAACACTGCGCTCTGTGCAAAATAAAGTAATCTAACCTTACCCACGGTGCACAATAGCATCACAGTGAGTGCAGGGTAACTGTTGCAGTGATTCTCAAACTGTGTGTCTTTGAGTTAGTCATATTTAGTATTAAGTTGGATAATTAACAGCTATAATCATATGTACAGATTCGCCTTGGAATCCTTGTGTGCAAGAATTTTATTTTAATAGCATTGTAGTAATAATCAAAACATATATGCTGTGTTCGTAGCTGGCAGAAACAATGACATTTGTTTCCATAACTCATTTTATACAGCAGCCTACAATAAAACACTAAAATGTTCCTATTGCTTTGCTTGCTAAGTTCAGGATTAGAGAATTCATGTTTTGTGTCTAGTACGGGAAAACATCTATGTGCACGATATTGTTGCTGCTGCTAATATCCCTCTATGTTTACTGTGAAACTGAAAACTGAAACTGTAACAAAACACTTGGCATGAAATATTTTGACTTTAGTAAACAGATCAGACTTTTGCAAACAGTAAAATATCCTTTTTTTTAAATCAACTTTATCATGTTGTTATGTTTTGAGGGCTATAATGCATGACTGGAACAACAGATGAATAGATTTGAGCCTATGTTATTTAAATATTATTACTTTTGTTAGAAAAATATAAATAATAATAACAATTTAGATCTATTCATAAGACATTTAGGTCACTAGCCGTGCATGGTCAGGGCTAACAATACTCTTATTCATTATGTTTTTCTCTAATTTTATGTAGAGAATGTTGTAAATATTGTAATATTGCAGGTTCTTAACATTAACATATACGCTAATGCGGCTAATTTATATTTTATGTAATATTGTTGGGTCTTAACCTTAATATTTATATATTGGTGAATGAAAGGCCTTCACCTAATATTTAATGTGGCCATATAAATTCAAATGATAAATAGTACTGTGTCATTTACTTAAATGTGCTATACTATAACCGTTGACTTAACAAATGTTCAATAAATGTTGGTTAAGTTTGTCTTATAGAGACAAATCCCATCTTGAAGTCTGACTAATTCAAGTTTAACTGATCTGTTTTAACCAGTAAAATATCCAGCTAGAGATAAACGGGTTCACATCCAAAGCAAAAAAATGGTTTATTTTTGTGTTATTACTCATATATGCCACCATTTCTAGTGATCCTCAAGTCGGCCATTAGCTTTTTAATTCACCCACCACCACTCTGTACTATATGTAAATGCATCATTTCAGCGGCATGCCGTTTTTAAGTAAAGCTATCAGTTTACGTCCACAGTGTTACTCTAATCTTCTTACTCAGTCTTATCATTCGTAGGCTTTGTTGAAACAACTCACCCTTCTGCTCTCATACTGTGTGGAAAAGAGGTGTTTAGTTGTGGGTTTTAGGGTTTGACTGCTCTGTTTTTTCCAACATCAGTACCAAGATATTAGTAATCAAGGAGACCAATAACGGATGCTTAGAACCAAATAGTGATATAGAATTCTAGTTAAAATAAAAATCTTGGTGTCAAAGTTCTAAATAAAACAAAAACTTGGTTGAAAAAAAAACTTTTCAACATTTATCCTTAAAGTGTTCACAGATTATCATACACTCACAAAGTTGTGAGTCCTGCATCTGTTTGCATAACTGTAAGACTTAGCTGATATTTAACACATTACAAAAGAAATGTGAAAAAATTCAAATTAATCGTCACTCATTTATCTATTTTAAATCATCCTGATACATATTCAGACACATTTCAAAGAAGATTATTGCTGATTTTTTCCCTCTTTGTTTAATTTTTTTCAGTTTTTTACAAAACCTAAGCCTCCAAAAGGCTACTACATCTTCGGCGACGTTGGTAAGAGAAAACTTTGGATCTCAATATAATTTCTTTCTTGTATTTTACGATTAGATTTGTTCCCAACTCAACCGATCTCTCTTGTCTCAGGCACAGGAAAAACTATGGTGATGGACATGTTTTATTCATACGTGGAGACGGAAAAGAAGAAGAGGGTTCATTTCCATGGTTTTATGCTGGACGTGCATAAAAGTGAGTACGATTCAGAGTGAAGCTGCATTTCAGAGAAGAGCGGAATGAATGATGTTCCATCTTTGGACTTTCTGTGCTTCTAGCAGCCACTTGGGGGCAGATAAGGTAACTGTGGTTGAAAGCACCAATGAATGCATGAATAAATGAGTTTTTTGAAGCATGAAGTGCCTTACATCTGTGAAGTGGGAGGACAAACAAAAATGTCCCTATGTCATCAGAAAATGGGTCTTTAAAAAAATCACTTGAAGCTATACAGTTTCTCTCTGGTCATGTAGCCAGACTTAAACATCTGTTTTTAAAAATAATTTCATATTAGAATGTTTACCTAAATCCTACTGTCAGGAACACGGCTCGGCCAAAGATGAATTAATTTGGGGAAATTTAATCTATTTCAGAGGCAGAATCTCTCTTTCTTCTCATATTCATTCATTCATTCATTCATTCACTATTAATTCAGTTCATTAAATCGCCTGTCAGTGGTCACAAGCAGCCCACTGAATCAGCAGCTCTGTGAACGCTGATTTGCATCCGTGACACTGTGCATCATTGTTGATATTTTGGGGTCTGAAGCCAAAATGTTGAAAATGATCAACAACCTTGAATATTTTTACCACCAGCTTCTGCTGCACTCCACACACAACAGAACAGCAAACCTTTATGCTGTCCAGTACGTTGTGCAGAAGAGCACTGTAAATGATCCAGAAAGAACTTAAGCATGTTGACATATGTTGCATTAGATATTCTCACAAGGCCCTAGTTTCACCACACTGTTGAACACTTTCAGTCACAGTCTGCAGAAAAGTGCAGCGCTGTGGTTGTGAAACGGCGCTTGTCTGTATTTTTTTTTTTTAGTCACCACATCATGGTTTTGTTACAGTTAAGGCAACGCTGTGTTTGCGTGTTGTGTTATGTGTTCACGTCAAGTGCTTTAAATGGGTCTAAAAATACTACTCTGTCGTCTCTCGAGTGCTATTATTTCACAAAGCTGAAGATTCTAAATAAAAAATCGAATTCTCCCTTTAATATTTCCATTGTATTTAAAGCATCTACACACTCTGCACTCTTTGAATCTTTACACCACAAATTTAAAACTATGTACTGTGCCTTTATGTTATGTGGTTGTTTTCCTCTTGTCTTGACCTCCACATCAGTAGTTTCCAGTGTTTGTGTTGATTCATTTGTATTTATACTTACTACAGGATTACAAGTGTAAATGTAGCTTCTTTGAATCTTCAGGGATCCATCGGCTGAAGCAGAGCATGCCGAAGAGGAAAGCAGGCAAAATGGCCAAGTCGTACGACCCCATCGCTCCGGTTGCTGAGGAGATCAGTGAGGAGGCTTGTCTGCTGTGCTTTGATGAGTTTCAGGTAGCTTAAACTATCTTTTAAATCCAGTGTCCTGTTGTTGTGGTTTACCTGCAGCTGATTTATTTCTGATGCACGTTTCAGGTCACTGATATCGCCGACGCCATGATTCTCAAGCAGCTTTTTGAGAATCTGTTTCAGAACGGAGTTGTAGTTGTAGCCACTTCTAATCGTCCCCCTGAAGGTAGGCGTTGTAATACGCTTACATCTGCATAATATGGCATGTTTCAAACGTCTTTGGTCTATATAAAATTTTAAAAAACACACACACTGCTTTTGTGAAAAGTTTGAAGCACAAAATAAATGTTGGAAGTCAGTATGTGGGAATGTATTCATACACCGATCAGCCACAACACTGAAACTACTGATTGAGAGCTTAAGTAAATAACAGATCATCTTAAGAAGTGGTGAGATATACAAGGCAGCAAACACACTCTCAGTTCTTGCATTCGATGTGTTGGAAGTGGGAAAATTGGGCACCCTATGGATCAGAGAAACTCTGACAAGAACCAAACTGTGATGGAGGAACAACTGAGTCAGAGCATCAACAACAGCAGGTGTTGTGGGATGTTCCTGATATGCAGTAGTTATTAAAAGTGGTCAGAAGAAGGACAACCTGTGAATCAGGGTCAGTGATGTGTGTAGTGATTGAAGAGCACAAATAGCAGAAAACCTCAACGCTGCTGTGACAGAAAGGTGTCAGAACACGTAGTGCGGCACAGTTTGCTCTAAATGAGGCTGTGTAGCTGCAGAGCGGTCAGAGTGTCCATGCTGACGCCTCCCACCACTGAAAACACCTACAATGGGCAGGTGAGCGTCAGAACTGGACGGTGGAGGGATACAAGGAGGAGACCTTGTCTGTAGGGCTGGACCCGAATAGCCGACTATTCGTTCGCTGTGCTGGAATTGGGATATCAATGTAATGTAGACAGCAGCTCCTATTAACTGAGGAAGAGGTGGCAGTAAAATGCTCTGTGGGAAGAAGGTGAAGTTGCAAAGGCAGCGTGCTGCTGTCAGCAATGATGTGCAAGGAAACTTTGAGTCGTTGTTGTTGTGCGTTGACACATACCTAAATATCTTTGCAAAACACTTGCACCCCTTCCTGGCAGCATTGTTGTACTTGATGGCCTGTTTCAGTAGAATAATGCTCCCTGCCACACTGCAAACATTGTCCAGGGATGGTTTGAGGAACAAAGAGTTCAAACTGTTGCCTCAACGTTCCCCAGTTCTCAGTCGAGCGTTTGTGGGATGTGCTGGAAAAACAAGTACCATCCGTGCAGGACTTAAAGCATCTGCTGCTAATTTCTTGGTGCCTGAAACCACAAGAGGTCTGTGGTGTTCAGGCCTCGATGGGTCAGAACTGTTTTGGTTGAAGAAGACGACCTACACAACATCAGGCAGCGAATTTAAATATTGTGGCTGATCGATAACATAAAAACAGAGTGGATTTAGTTTGATTTGAAATGAAACATATACCTATCGTATGACCTGACAGATGGCATTGTATGTCTGTAAAAGGAAATATTCATGCATCTTTTTCATCATATTAATAAAGCGTACACATTTTTGACATCCTTTTTGTGGTATCCCTAATTTCTAACGAAGAGAACGTTTATTTCACCTGTTGTTAAATAAGACATTTCAGAATGGAATAGTCCCTCAGCTGTTTCTGTTCTTTCTGCCATATTGAATTTATGCTTTTTAATACTTTTTATTATTCTATTGCCACCATTTGTATTTTCTTGCACCTTAACTTTGTTCTTCTACCGGCGTGATTTGCAACTTATTTTTCTTACTTGCAATAAGTTTGAGCTACTGGATATTTAGAATTTCCTAAAGGGGATGAATGAAGTATCTATCTATGTATCCTCAGAATCTGTCAAAAGTCGGGACATGTTAAAGTTTTTAAAGCCGGTGCACTTTTATAGATTTAACAGAAGATCTACAGCCAACGTGAGAAATCTTTTTTGTCATCTTTCCTCAGATTTGTATAAAAACGGGCTGCAGAGAGTCAACTTTGTGCCTTTTATTGCGGTGCTGCAGGTAAGAGAGTAAAATGTTACAATAATATTATCCTCTCCTGCTGCTTTGTGTGGTGAGCACAATAAAATATCTGTGAACTGTTTCTCTCCTGCAGAAATACTGCCAAACTCTTCGCCTGGATTCGGGGATCGACTACCGCAAACAGAACAGACCCTCAGCTGGAAAACTCTACTTCCTGTAAGAAACGCTTGTCGTAAAAACAAACCGTTTCCTACCTGCTCAGGTTTTCTCTCTGTAATGTTTCCCTGTGACATTTATCGTAGCTCCAGCGAGCCTGACGTAGAAGCGACTCTGGATAAGATGTTTGATGAGCTGGCTTTCAAACAGAATGACAGTAAGTGGACGTTCAAATGACATTGTTCTTAACCGATGTGGGATGTTGTTGACATTTTATCTGCTTTGCTGCAGAAATATCACTCTTCCATATCATTAAAATACTTTTTTTCCTCCCCCTACAGTAACACGACCAAGAGTTCTGAATGTTAACAACAGGAAGGTGCGTCTGAACAAAGCGTGTGGGACCATCGCAGACTGTACGTTTGAGGAGCTGTGTGACAGAGTGAGTCTCACTAGTTTGGTTTTATTTTAATATATAAATTGTGAGCCCTGTGATAGACTGGTGACCTGTCCAGGGTGTCTCCTGCCTTCGACCTAAGTCAGCTGGGATAGACTCCAGCCCTGCCGCAACCCTAGTGAGGATTAAGTGGTGTATAGATAATGGATGGATGGATGTAAATTGAGCTCCGATTATTTGGTCTGTCAGTGGTCATGCAATTTAAAAAATGTACTGGTTTGTCACATTGTTTTATGACACAAATCAGTTGTTTCATTCAGTCATCAACAAGTTCTAATTGTATTAAATATCTTAGGGGTCGACTGATGTGTTTTTTTCAGCACCAGTATCGATAATCACTCATTAAATTGACCATAAACCGATACAGATTTGCAGTAAACATGAAACTCTTGGTGTCAGAATTGAGAATAACACAAACTCCAACACAAAAATTAGTTAAAATGCGTTAGTTTATTATCGTTTTACATAAGTTTAATTTAAAGAGAGCTATTTAACATTTATCCTTTAGTGTTGATAACTGAGAGAGGCGAGCACATCGGAGGCCAAAGTAGTGCTTTTTTTTGGCCTTTTTGCCTTTATTTGACAGGACAGTAGAGAGCGAGACAGGAAAGTGGGGAGAAGAATGAGGGAAGGACCTGCAGCAAATGGCCCTGGGCTGGATTCGAACCCATGGCCGCTGCATCGGGAACTACAGCCCCAGTACATGGGTCACCAGCTTAACCAGTTGAACTATAGCAGCGGCCCAAGTAGCACATTTTTGAATGAATTTGTTTTTATTAGAAATCTGCAGAAAATATATAAAGACAGCCATAATTGTGAAATGCTGAATAGCGGATCTGATCTCAAATATCGGCCAAGGATGTCTCCTCTCAAACGCTGAAATCAAACTTCTGCTTTTATTAGTTTTCCCAAGAAGTGTTTAAAATTGTCCACATGTAAAATAATTTCTACTTGCTGCTGATGTAATTCTGCTCATAAAGCCCCAGTAAAGATATAATCTGACGTTACCTGTTCCAGTTTTCACTGATTTACCATCGGATCACATTAATCCAGACTCACCGTGTTTCATTTTATACACCTTTTCAATTTCAGTTACATTTTATTTATATCAAATCAACTTTATATATATGGTTCGTTTAACCTGAGTTGACCCAAGAGCTGCACATGTTTGCAGATAGGCAGCAAAAAATGATGTGCAGTCAATATATACAAATATAATAGTAAAATAAATGTATAGACACAGTATAAAACTGGTAAAAATCAATTAGTAAAACTAAATGAAATAGTATGAAATATTAAAAAAGGAAAAAGAGGATATCATGGTGTAAGATCAATTACTAAAATAGAAATAAATATGCAATATTAGGACCACTGAGTGAAGCCAAAAGCCCCTGAAAATGTCTTTCTTTGGGTTTTTCTTTAAAACATCAACGGAGGAGAAGCATTTGATTGAAAGGAGAAGTCTGTTGTAAAGCTCTGGATATATACACCACCAGCTGATCTCAGGGGGATTTACATTAGTCAGGGCAAGACTTTGGAATATTTTAGAGAAACCCTGCAGTTCCTCCTTCAGAAAGCACCACAGAGGGCAGAAAACATCTCTTTTAACAGGAAGAAACGCTGCACAGGTTGGTGAAGCCAGTTACTGCAGATCAGAAACATGCAGCTTTACAGGCAGAGATACCTGCAAAAAGAAAACCGTTTTCTTTGCATTTCAGCCTATTTAGTGTCTTTTAAACTGGTAGAAACTCAACCACTGACTCTCTTGTGACTCTGTTGGGGCTGAAGCAAATTAAAAAATGAGTGGACAAATTAATAAAGCCACAGTTTTCTTGCAAACAGGCGTTTTTTTTTGTGCTTTGATTAAAAGAGTGTTAAAATGGAGATGCGACAACTTAATCCAGTGTGGAGCCGTGGGAAGTTACGCTTTTTGATGAATGTGTTTGAATATACATGTCTCAGCCTTTAGGAGCCAGCGACTACCTGGAGATGTCTCGGCTCTTTGACACCATCTTCATTCGACACATTCCTCTGCTGACGCTGAACAAGAAAACTCAGGCGCGGCGCCTCATAACACTCGTGGATGCTCTCTACGACCACAAGGTACGCACCGCACCCGTTTGCATGCCGACACCGAAGCCCCGAACTTTAGATCTGTCAAAGAGGATTCAACAATAAATCCTCTTGTTTCAGGTTCGGGTGGTGATTCTTGCAGATCACCCGCTGGAGGACATTTTCGTACACGACGGGGATCACGGTCACGATGAGAGCCACGTTCTGATGGACGATCTGGGCCTGAAAAGGGTAAAAGCCTCTTTTCACAGCGGAACCAGTTTTACGTGTTGGGTTCAGCTCTTTCAGCCGTAAAAGTTAGCCGTTAAAGCACACAGCTGAAAGTAAGTCAGCAAACTATTTATGTCTGCGCTGTAAAAATCATCACAACTAACACTTCAGTCTCAACGTTATAATAAAGTCGGACTATAAATCAAGTAGAAACAAGGTTCTCTGTGCATCTTGTAGTAAAATACAGGTGGAACAGGTGCTTCTCAGCTCTGGAAAGCTGTAAAATCAGTCAAAGCATAACGTCTGCCACAAGTGCACAATCCTTTAAATGCATTACTTTAATAATAGAATATAATCTGTAAGTTTTAAACTATTTTTTGATGAATAATTAATTAATTGTGGGATACATAGGTGAGATTATGTAAAATGATTTATGTATTAATCGTGTTTTTTGGTGTGAGGAAGAGAACAGGGGAAGGTTGCATTTCACTGCATTTGAAAGCACAACTTTTACTTTTTTCATGCACGCGGTGCTGGAAAGTTTTTGCAAACACATGTAGTTGCGTGACACAGATCACGTTAGCAGCTGCTAAATGGACTGAGATTGGTTAGTTTAGGGTGTAAACGTCTGGATGTTTGCGTTTCCTTCAACATCTATTTGACATTTAATGGCACGAATCAAACTGTGTGGCTTATGTTAGTTGATTATTGTTTTTTTTAAGCATTAAGAAGTCACTTTTTTAACCCCCTCAGATTTTAGAATTTAGTCTAGACTTCTGCATAAATATGATCTGAAACAATATCGGATTTGCACACACGTCTTTAAAATGGATAAAAAGAACTTAAATAAACAAAAGAGACAAAAATAATACACGTCCTGATTCATTTATTGAGGAATCTGATGTCATGTTGCATATCTGTGAGTGGTAAACGTAGACATACTTCCAGTATGTGGTGTGAACGCCTTGTGCAGCAGTAACTTCCCATCAGCTCTGTGTATCTGCATCATTTTGGTCTAAACAGTCATTTAGCAAACTGCAGAAGGACAGAAATGAGTAGTATGAGAGCATGCAGTAGCTTTCTCTGCATTAGTGTTGTTCAGTGTCCTCCTGATAGATTCATAAACATTAACATCAGCTTATAGGAGACAGTTTGTTACTTTGTGACCCTGCAGACTGTTCATGTCTCACTCTTGAAGAAATATTATTACAATCTGTGAAGTCCAAACTCTTTCGAGGCGGTTTTGTGATCTTTTCCAACAACTCTTCGTTTATGCCATGAAACGCTTCCACAAACGTGTTGTGAAGATCGGACTTTGATCGATTGCTGTTCTTTGAATAAAACAGGACTCACTCCTGATTGTCATCCCATTGATTGAAAACTCCTCATTCTGATCTCACCTTTTAATCAGCCGCTGATACTGGAGGTTCACACGCCTTTGCTACTCAAAGATAAACAACAATGGATCATATTCTTTAAGAAATAGTTTGATAAATATAAATTATGATCTGCTTTTAAGACTTGTGTGAAACTCTGATAATGTCATAGGTCATGTTTGTGCAGAAAAATATGACGATAAAGTCAACTTTAATTAACGTATTGGTTCATAAAATTGTGTTTCAGTTTCCCTAAATTGTCCACAAAATTGTGTTTAATCTTTTAATATTTTTTTAGGATAGTCTGCTTAATATGTAATAAACAGATAAAAACATAACTTACATCAAATACCATTTTCTTCTCACTAATAAATGAATTGCTTTGACCTCACAGGTACTTTATTTACTTGAATTTTCAAGGATTTAGTTGCCAGTTGCTCAGATACAACAGAACAAGAGCATCGGTGTTGATCTCAGTCAAGTATGTGTGCAAAAAGAATAATAATAACTTAAAAAATAAATACAATAGAAAGTATGAGAGACTCAGCTGTTGTAATTTTAACAATATGTGCATTTTTAGGAGCAAATTCTGAATCTAGGTAAAGTTAAGTTGTTACAGCCGATGGGTCATTTGTTCTCAATTAAAAATCAGTTTTTGAGTTTGTGGCATCTTGTGTGTGTGTACCTGAAACACTGATACGAGTTTGTGTTTCATTTAAAACAACAGATTTAAAATGAAAACACTTCCACACACTGATGATGAGCTGCTGCATTCCCTTTGGTTGCATCATTGTCTGTTGTCTCTCTGACTAATAAATGATAAATGAAAAGTTCTTTCTTCAGTCTGGGAATTTGAAATTGACTAAATGTCAAAGCGTAAAACGTGTGAAATGTACGAGAGCCTCTAAACCCGAGTGAGATAAAGGGAGAGTCAGTGTGAAGATAAAAGGTTTGACATGATCTTAGATGTGTTTGGTGCTCTTTGTGTGTTTACAACCGACTGTGATCCTTTGATTTGTTCTTTTTATACCATAAAGAATTTTAACGTTTCCATCGTTTCACAGGAAGAGGCCAGCAGTCTGTCCATCTTCAGCGGAGAGGAGGAAAAATTTGCCTTCCAGAGGACAGTTTCTCGACTCACAGAGATGCAAACAGAAGAGTATTGGTTGGAGGGCGACAGAAGCACAAAATCGCAGGTGTAACATTTGTTAAACAGCCTCCGTCCTCCATAAACTGCACTCCTCTCTGCCAAAAACAGCCCAGACTGAACACTACTCCTACTCACCTTATCCAGCACGAACCCAGCGGGGCTGCTCCACAGAGCCTCGTGTGCAAACGTTGTACAGAGAATATTTATTGCTGTCTTGGGTGCTTTTATCATTTTAATGCACTTTATGGATCAATCTTAAGCTGGACTTTGGGGTGTCATGTTTGCTTTTGTGTCATATTGAGGTCCAACTTTTATTTTATTTTATTTTTTTTAATCTGGGGGAAATCAACTGGACGACTTTTGGAAAACCAGAAGGACTTTTATGAAGATTTAAGGGACGTTTTAATCTGATCTCTTTTGAGATACGCAGCGGTTTTAAAAAAATATATTGTATTTGTAAATGAAGTGAACACAATTATAAATACAGTGGCAGCAGATGAGAGTTTATTTGAGCTGTAACATCTGACTACATTCATCGCTTTTTATCATTTAACTGATAAAAAGCAACCATAAAACACATTTATTACGTTTTCCTGTGAGATACTTTTGTGTATTTGTCTCTGCAAATGAAACATTTCAGGTGTCAGTGTTGGTTGATGTTTAGCTTGATGCATATTTACATGAACCTTGTCTTTATTTAAACACACTAATGCACGCAGGCTTACGAAAACAAAGACCGCACTGTGTGGGAAGTGAAAGTGAGAAAAAAAAAAAAAAAACTTTCAGAGTTTACCCCCTGTACAAACAAACGTGTTACAGGTACAAACAGACAGTTGGTGGTGTTTCATTTTGTGGAGTCTGTGGTTGTGTTTTTTTTTTTTTTTTTCTCTTTCTTGCAAAAAAAACAACTAAATCTCAAGTCAAAGCTGTTTCAGATCAGTGGAGATGATTTACTTCAGCCGAGAGTTGCATCAGATAAGATCATGTTCTTTAACTGGCAAAATCAACAGTCAGTGAGGTTAACGAAACAATATTCCTGTTTAGGTTTAATGCACACATGGAAACAAAAAATAAATAAATCACAAGTGGCTTGTAAAACGAGTCGCTACAGATATTCAGTTTGGTTGCACTGAGTCACTTTTATGAGTTTATACCAGAAATTGAAAACCTTTAAAATCAGTACAATCTACATTTAGACATTTCCTGTGATATAATTCATATTTTAACTCATTGGCACACTTCTGGTTTGGCAATCTGGATGAAATGAACAGTTTTGTGATGTTGATGTGCGTCATATCAATCATAAAACAAAAGAGTTAAACTGTGTGCAGTGCAATAATCCACCATCATGTCTTATGTCACACTCATTGTGTTAGTTTTCATTCTCAGCTCATTTGAAACGAGATTGTTTTGAAATGATCATATGACATGATTTCATCTAAATGAAAGTCAATATGTGTGATATTTAAATCACGTCTTAGCGGGTTGCTAACATTTTAAAAAGTATCAGTGCTTCTGCTTTCACATAAAAGTTTTGAATACATTTCCTACAATGTGTCCTCTACTTATTATTGTTAGCATCTGATCCAGGTCAGTTTCTTTGTGTAAATACGTTTATTATTATCTGTGATGCAGAAAAGCCCTTTTGCACCAAAAACTGAGGTCACATTCAATCCTGCAGACACTCGAAACCTGTGAAGAACCGTCTCCTTTCTTTTTCTTTTTCTATGTTAATTTAACCACTACATTATATTTCCTGTAAATGTTATCCCTCTAAACGCTGCTTCTAGCCTTCTTCTCACTGCTGCTATGAAAGTAGAGAAGCCTGATGCAAAATCTGCTTTTCAGCTGTTATTTACTTTTGTATTTTTGCAGAAATGTAGGTCTTTAATGTAAAAAAAAAAAAAAAGCTTGAAAACCTACGTGATGGGGGCTTTGTTTGCAGCCGTAAAAGCAAAGCTCTTCGGGTCACTAAAACCACACAATTACCATAAAGAACACGAAGGAAATGAACTTTCAATGGTACGTAGAGCCCCGGTTTCAGATAGGAAAGTGACGTGTTTAGAAACTGCACCTCAGAATGACAGCAACCGCCTTCTGTGACTAGTAGTGGATTTTAGTTTTTTGTTTATATTTAGACAGAGATGTAGTTTTGTATTGAAGACAAGAATATTGCACATTTAAAGCTACCAAAATTTAAAGGCATGTTTTTGAGTGAGGCTTTTGAAAGTGTAAAAGTGATTTTATGTCCACTAATGAATGAATGCATCCTTTATAAGAATTGTACTCCTAAGCAACATGGGGAGGATTTAAATCAACCTTTGAGGGATAAAATTAACACTTCTATCTATCTATCTATCTATCTATCTATCTATCTATCTATCTATCTATCTATCTATCTATCTATCTATCTATCTATCTATCTATCTATCTATCAGATTTTACTTGGATCTTGTTCTGGACTTTTGGAATCTTTTGGACCCCAGGCCATTTGATTTAGGTGACAGGTATTGTTTTTTTTTTTTTTAATTTTTGAAGATTTTTTTTTTAAATATAAAAAGAGGGACATTTGTCGTGCATTTAGAACCAAAAAATATGTCAATTTATTTTTAAAAAATTATTTAAAATAGTATAAATTCTATAATAAATACCGACAAATATTTTGCACACATTCTTTCCAATGAACCCCCAAATAGCTTCTATGTGTGGCAACATGAACGTCCTGAAGAGGGTTAAAGTGCTTTACAGAGCAAAAAAAAAAGTAAATTAAAAATAAATTGAAAATTAAAAATAAATTAAAAAAAACAAAAACAATCCCTTCCTAAAGATAGATAAAAAAAGACACATGTATAAATAAATAGAAAATACACTTAAAAACCATTTTTAGTAATAATAATAACAAAAAATAAGAATTCAAATAAATATTAAAATATATCTATCATTATATATAATTAATAGAAATGACTAACAGTAGAATATATTTGCTAGATTTTATTTTGAGGTGTCTCGTGATAAATGTGACCTCAGTATTTGTGGAATCCTGGTTTGTTTTTTGTATTTTTTTCAGGTAAATATTGGAGATGCTGCTTCATTTATGTCACATCTCAGTCAGCAGCTCCAGCCCTCGGTGTGTTTTCGAGGCTCCAGTGGAGACATTAGAGGTGATGTCACTGCTGAGCGGACATCTCCACACTGTCGCTTTAATTTCTGCTCCGTCCAGGGGGCAGGATCGTGTTTTTTCTTTCTCTCTCTCTCTCTCTCTCTCTCTCTCCTTCTCTCTCCTCCTTCTCCTGGACTCGGATCGTTTGCGCCAACCGCAGCAGCAGCAGATTGAATGAAGCGTCTTTGCAGGCTGCTGCTGGCCACACGGAGGACACCGTGCTGGCTCGTCCAAGATGCCACAGACGCGCAGCCACAACGCATCAGTGGGTTTTTTTTTCTCTCTCTCTCTCTCCAGCTCCTAACTGGGCGGATTCGAGCCTCGCCGCGTTTCTCCGGCAGCGGTGAAGGAGCTGCGGGGCCTTGAGTAGCCTCTCTCTCCGCCTCGATGCGATCTGGACGCGGCGGCGCACAGCTCGGGCGGCTGGCGGCTCCGTGCACGGCCGATTAGGAAGAACTCGGTGGGGCGAAGAAAGGAAACGGTCAAGATGGCAGCTGTGTGATGAAGCTGATGTGGAGGCATTAGAGGTAGTTTTCTTTTTTTCCCCCTTTTTTTCTCTCTTCTTTCCCAGCGTGTTTCCTTTTGTCATGCTGGATCGCGGTGCAGGACGCGGGCGCTTGTGAAGGAACGCCGTCTGGATTCCTCCAAGACTCGGACTCTTGGCTGCTGCACATTTCGCGGAGGAAAAAAAAAGGAGAACATTTATTTTTTGCAATGCACGTTTAAGCAGGGTGTGGGCTGTGCACGACAAAAGGCAATGTTTTGTTAATGCTGGTCAGCCCCGCTGCGGATAGACGCCTTGCAGGAGGACAGACAGACAGACGGACACGTGCTGAGCGGAGCGCAGGACATTTGCATACCGTGCATAGTAAATAAACTGTCCCTGAATCCTGCACACAACATTGATGGAATGCGACCCGAGTGATTTTATAACCCTTTGTGCAGCGACCGAGATATTGCGATTAACATGGCTGAGGCGGCGCGTAACGGGGACGAGCCTCCCTCCAACGTGGAGATAGATCCGGATTTCGAGCCCCAGAAGCGGCCGCGCTCCTGCACTTGGCCGCTGCCCCGACCGGAGTCTGGTGCGGGCAAACCCGGGGCGAATGACACTGACGTAATCCCCGAAGAGGAGGATGATGAGGAGGGTGGGAGCTCCGGGAGCGGCGCCGCTCAGAAAGCCAGCGGTGCCATCAAGCCCCGGGAGCCGAGCAGCAGCAGCAGCCTCAGCTCCGTCTCCCAGCCGGTGGAGGTCCAGCGCGGCCCCCGCAAGGAGGAGGCCGGAGACGGCTCGCCTTCCTCGGCGCAAACCCCCCCTGCAGCCCTGGGCGGCTCTGCCTCCCAGCAGCTGAGGAAGTCCTCCGCCCGCAGGAATGCCTGGGGCAACTACTCCTATGCAGACCTCATTACCCAAGCCATCGAGAGCTCCCCCGAGAAAAGGCTGACCTTGTCCCAAATCTATGACTGGATGGTGAGGTCTGTGCCATATTTCAAGGACAAAGGCGACAGCAACAGCTCTGCTGGCTGGAAGGTGAGCAGTGACATGCTGGTGATGCTGTCATCACAACAAAGAGCCACACTGTGGTCATGTAAAGACACACAATGCACACAGCTATTGTTGATGTAGACATGGAGGAGGTGGCTGCAAGCACAACTTATCATATGCAGCACTTACAGGAGGATTTGAGGTGATATTTTTAGCTCCAGATAGATAGACACTTTATTTGGGAAATTCAAGGTACCCACTGGCTCACACGTTATATTTAAGATAGAAAAGGAAACCACAGACAAAGGAACGTGCAATGAACATGCTGGTTAAAGAAAAAGCAATAAGCTGCCAAAGATGATGCCATCTTATGAGGCATGTTTGGGTGACGGTGCAGGGGATCAAGGGAATGTGTGGCTGCCTGCTGCTGTACAATAATACATAACCCAGGCTGCTGTCAAAACATTGGAGTATGCTTGTGATAATGTGCATCAAATTACACGCGCCGTTGCATCTAAAAATTTCCGGGGCGCACACAAATCCACAGAGGTAGCAGGTATGACAGTCACCAACGGGCAATGCAAAGTTAATTTCACTTTCAGACAAACTGCTCACACTGCAGCACAGCGGGCTTCTTACGAGCTCCACCAGGGCCCTGCTTCTGTTTGATTTTCAGGATTAGTTCGGCCTGGACCAAACCAATTCATCTGTCATGGAATCAAGTCTGATGAAAGCTTTGAGCTTTGCAGGATTTAGATGAGGAAGAGGAGGGTGTGTGTGTGTGTGTGTGTGTGTTGGGGGGGTGTAGGTTTGTAATCCTGCACAACTGTGTGGATGTACAATGCAGGCTGATTCCAGGAAGCGTCTTCTTGAATAAATCACAGTGACGCTCAAGACTGTGCTTTTTAATTCATCCCTGTGATGCTGATGGGAATGTAAAAAATATACGAGCAACAAACTGATGCTAATAACTGATTAATCTGGCACCAGACCAGCTGCTTAGTTAATGCTTCAGATTAGTGGCGGTCACTTTTCATTCATGTTTGGATGCTCATTTGCCACCAGATGCATTCGGTGGCTTGCGGACGGAAGGAGAAGGGTTAATGTTTGAGGCTTTCACATGTGCTGACATCAGCATTTCCTGGGAGATGCTTTGTAGCTGTGTGACATTCAGCAATCAGCTTAAAGGTTGGTCATCTGCAAGAGGTGCTGTGTGCAAAAAAAATGTCCACAGTGTGTGAATCCAGACCCGGTCACACCTGAGGCTTCAGCAGACCTGCAACAGCTCCAGACTCTCTGCTTTGTCTGCAGGTTGAGTTTTCATCATCCAGACTGAGGCATCCAGCTTCTGTATTGTGGATGGGATGACCACCACCACCACTACCAGCCAGCAGCTCTTCCCTTCACTGTGTCGCCACACTGTCTTTTTCATGTGGCCCGGGCACAAGAATCAATCAGCTGACTATAAATTATGTAGGTCAATGTGTAGCAGTGTGTGTGAGAGAAGCTCAGTGTTTCTCTTTGGATCTGGCTCCGGCTAAACTGGCGTCGCTCCAGTCGCCGCTCAGAACGAGGCTTTGCTCAAAGGGTGCTGCAGCACTGCTGTGGCTGCGTGGGGGAGGGGAAGGCAGGAGTTTGCTCTTTGTGATTTATCTTTAAATGCAGCGCGGCTCATACTGTACGTACCTGTGCAGCTGGTTCCGCATGCGTTTACGTGCATTGGTTGTTTGAGCTGCTGCAGAAATGTTTACACATGCAGACTGGATATCTTACCTCCAACCATAACAACATCCTTTATCAGATGCATGCAGGAGGTGGGAAGCTTCTAATATTCAGTCTTTAGGGACTGAATTTAATGCTTGGATCATGTTGGAGGTTCTATGATGCAACACTACAGCCTCAAAGATGACCCCAGACGTGAATCCTCTCAGCCAAAAGTGTCACAAAGGTTTATTTATTTATTGCAGGGCTGCTGTATTGGATTGCATTAGACTGAGCAGGACAGGTGTTGTTATTGTGTTTTCTGTGTGCATGGGATGTCCAACAGGTTGCAATATTTGTCTCGGCCTTGTTGACAAGTGTGATATTGGATATTGTGGACTGAGGCGACTCTTGGTAAATACAACTGCGAACATTGTGTTTTCCTTTTTTTATTAGTTAGAACTAGTTGCTGATGAGATTTGGATGGAAATAGAGATGCGTCGGTCCCTCCTGTTTCATATGTGTCAGGTTCTTTGTCGATGTTATCATGAATTTCACCATTTTTGCTATGTTTAAGTTGGATATGTGCAACCACGATGGGCCACCAGCCTAATTTTTGCACCACAGTGTCTTTGTTTTATTTATGGCAATGAGATCCATGCAGGGAAATGGCTTTTATAGGCAGTTACTCAACATTAGCAGACACAATGAGGGTAGGTATGTTTTAAAAAGTATGTATTCGGAGAGGAAAAAGACCAAATATAACAAAGTTTCATGATTTTAATCCATATACGCTCATATGTGTCAACAAAACAACCAAATGCAAATCCAGAGGACTTGGATCACAAAGTGTTAAGTGGACCATGCCAAAGCACCCATGGTTCTTTTATTACATGGTGTACCTGAGCAAACGCCAACACAGCCCAAAGCCCGAGTGAAATCGAGGGTGAAAGTTAATCAGAAGATGTTTTAATTTGCAGCGTGACTGAAGCCTAAATCCACAATTTGGTCTGATTTGAATAGTGGGGAGAAAAAACAGGGAATTTGGTTTATTTATAGAGCACATTTACAATGACAATTATTGGCCAAATTGCTTTGCAGAGAAGCTGAAATGCCATCAGATAATTAAAATGCAATTTGTTCGCACATTTCACGGCGCACAAACAGCAGCACGGCCTCCGATAGCTGTGTATTGATGCCGAATCTAAAACATGGGAGCGCTGGCAAAGGGGTGCTAAAAGCCT
Organism: Stegastes partitus; assembly: GCF_000690725.1. Taxonomy (NCBI): domain Eukaryota; kingdom Metazoa; phylum Chordata; class Actinopteri; family Pomacentridae; genus Stegastes; species Stegastes partitus. The sequence goes on from NW_007578458.1 coordinate 193,566, forward strand.
CAGCCTCAAGTCTCAGCCATATTTATAACGTGGGAGTCGTGACCTGATGCTTACCTCTGTGGATGCCTTAAGTCACGACAGCAGCAGAGGCTGTCAGTTGGGGCTCGGAGGTTTGTGCTCTGCATGCAGGCAAAGCTAAATTTACCTCCTTTTTGTAGAAATGTCTAAACTATTCATATAGGCAGTGGTTTTTATAGAGATTTGTGGACATTATCAGGCACATTTAAAAAAGATTTAGCTGTTTTTAGCCATGAAACTCCCGTATATTTGTCTTAAAAATCCTATAAAAAACATCCATATCCTGTCCAGTCACAGGTGCTGGCAAAATAAAGGAAATCAAAAGCAAACACCGTCTGCACACTCGGAGACGCTTCCCCCTGTGTGTTTTATTAACACCTGCACTGCTGTGACATTTGGAGCGCTCTCTTCGTCTTCTTGGCGCTCTTCATCAAACAATCAGAGATTTATCTGCTTCTAATTATCAGCTCAGCCCTCCGGTTATAAACACAGCTAATGGAAATGGACACATTCCAGCTGACGAGGAAATGTGCAGGATTTGGTGGAAGCCACATGGGAGTCAGATGAGTTCGAGGATAAGCGGTGAGGTGTATTTTTCTTATTGTCAGCAAATCCCATAGAAAAACATAATTATATAAATTATTCCGACGTGCCACAGACCTCTATTGTTGTGCAAAATCTCTGTGCAGTTGCATTTTTCTGCGCTGTTGGTTTATTACCATAAATGTGATCATAGTACTTTATTTTAATACAGTTTCACACATACGCTCCGGCTGCTCTGAATACAAAGTGCCACATATTAATCCACAGTTGAAAATAGTTCCCAGCAAATGCAGCTTTTCCTTCTGTTTGAGTAATGCTGCTTAAAATTTCAGTGTGCAGGACTTTTATGAAAGTCCTGAGGCTTTTACCATAAGTTACGTATATTTTATGTGACCAGTTTTTAAAGGAATAGTTTGGCATTTAGGGAAATTCATATTTGCTTTCTTGCTTACAGTCAGATTAAAAGATTGATGCCAGTCTCATGTCAGTAATAGTAGAGCCTAACTGATGCTGGATTCTTGGGGCTAATAGCAATTTTTGGCAGTAAAAAATTCCAACATCAATGTTGAATCCAATTGTATTGTAAATGTGTTATTTATATTAAAAAGGGAAATTGATAGGGTCAGTGTTTACTAACTTTCAAGCAATATGTTTTACAAAATAGTTAGCAACTTAGCGTTAAGTCACCATTTGACTCCGCACCACTGTCTGCTCAGCTGTGATGCATACTCTGCTACATGTGTTGCGGACGGTGTTGTTAATAGCCTCTGCTGTGTAAACCTGTGATGACACCATTTCGAAGTTACCCCCTTTTTCTAAATTTGGCAAACGCAAGATTTTGAAGTCGAGCATATTGGATAACGTATGAAATACCAGTATGTGTTTGACATGAAGACAAGATAGAAGTGGGTCTACCAGTATGTCTGTCAGGCTCCAATAAATATGAAGCTACACCTAGCACCCAGCTAGCTTAGCATAGCTTAAAGACCTGAAACGGAGGTAGCGGCTAGCCTCACTCTGTCCAAAGGTAATGAAATCTACCGTTAAGCTCAATATACCTCTGTAATCTGTGATATTGCTTTTGTTCAATTTCTTTATAAACCAAAGGAGAAAAACAACATGTTATGAACAAGCATTGCAGTTCCTTCAATTTCCACTTGAGGCAGACTCAAAAAGTGAGTCCACCCCAGTTGACCCCCATGTTAAAATGCTCAGCTTTACAGCAGAAATCAACACGTTTTGCAGCCTGATGCAAAACGGTTTTGGTCTCTGTAGCTAGTTTTTCCCGTTCATGACAGCTGCACGGCGGTGAATATTTGTTTCGCCGGCCCATTTAAATTGCATTGAGGCTTAAAGGTACGCATAATTAACAGACGGCCGCTGTCATAGGCTCAGCTCTACTCACGCTTCGACGCTTTGCTCATTTTTGGATTAGCCGGGTGTTAGGAGGAAGTCAGGCGCTGCCAAGATGGTGACGTCCGACGCCACCAGACTGAGCTTCAGAACGGTTCTTGGGGAATCTTGGTGACGTCATGGAGGGTTCGTCTATCTTTATGTACAATCTATGGTAAAAGATGGAGATGAGCTAGTTGTTTCCTCTGTTTATGGTCTTAGCGTTAAGCTAACTGGCTTAATATTCACCGTACGGCCATGAAAGCAACGAGTAAGCATCAGTCCAATTGTTTATATGAAGATTTGCGACTCCAGTAAGGCCGGTGTTGGGAAGTTGGAAACTATTATATGGACTAGCGCACTCTTGATTTTGATCTATTTATAGGATTTGTTGGAATTGTTTCCAACAATATCCTTTTAAAGTCACTGATTAAATCAAGCCAGACAATCATTGCTGCATTGTGACTGAGCCATGAATGTTTCCAGCTAACCTAATGTGGGCGGATCAGACGGAAAACAGCAGCAAGGTGGCCGCAAGTCATATTTCCCCGATTCCCATGCGCTTTGTTGTTTTAGGAGATGAAAGTGTTTGCTTGTTGACCTAATCCTTTAATTGGCTTGAAGCGAGGGCTTTGCTGGAAGTTTGATGTCAGCGGGTCATTCCATTGACTCAAAGCATTCGGAGGGAAAAACTGAGGCCACTCACTTGTTTCTGATCTCCCAGTCATCACAAAGCCGGAGACGAACCTCCTCCACAGCTGCCGGACCCATATTCTGCTGCAGTTTGTACGTTTGAGCCCGTTTGATTAGTTTAATCTTCGGAGAGATGGATTTAAACGGGACCTCGGTTTACTCAAGTTAATTCAAGCTTAAGAGAATTATGCCGTACCCTCTCCCAGTGAAGTCGGCCTTTGGTTTTACAGAGATCAGTGCAGAGTTTCTCCTTCTGCTGCTGAAGTGTGACAGGCTGGTTGTGCAGGCTCCAGCTGTTTAATTTCGTACATGGTTGGGAACATCTCCAGGGAAATCCTGTAGACCTTTCTGAGCAGCCAGAAATAGGTCACAGTGTGAGGTGCTAAGAAGAAGCGTCTCTTAGAAGACACTGCAGTGTTACAGTGGTTCACAGTGCAATAAAAATCTTCAATTGTCTGTTTGGGGAGCAAGGATGCAACACTGGATGTTGTGCATTGCCTGTTTTTAATCTTTATTTTCTGCATTTAGAGGAACAAAAAATTTCTGATCACAATCTGTCTCATGTCAACATTTATCACAGCAGCCAAGTAGAGCCCTGGGGTGGATGTTTATATGATTGTGGGTCAACATATGTGGTGTTTTTCAAAACCAGTATTGATATCAGTTATTGCTGATCAAGTTGACAGATGTACATTTAGAGTAAATATGAAAATCTTGGTGTCAAATTTGAAAGAACCAAAACCCCAACACAAAACACTGTTGAAATGCTTTTGTTTCCTTACATATATTAATTAAAAGAACGTTTTTATTCTTTATTCTTCAGTGTTGGTAGACTGTTGCTCATGATGCACAACCACAGAGTACTGTGGGCGAAACATTACTTGAGAAGTGGTGACTACAGATCCAGAGACGTGGCTGGATCAGAGCCAAAGCAGGACATTTTTAAACTTCTGAACCCCGACCAGTTTCTGTGGGTTGTTTTATTTATTTTTTTTAGCTTCCGTCACATTTTTAGTCACTGTGGGCTAATATTTCACTGCAATATAAAGTCCTAGTCATGGCAACATTTCTCAAAATGCCCAAATGTGTTACTAATCATGGAAGAAAATGATAGATTTACTTACCATAGATATTTAACAACTTACAATTTTTAATTTGTTTCCATACTTGTCTCCTCTCTGCTCTGTATAAACACAGCCTGCAGTTCAACCCAGGTCAGTTGACAAAAAGTCCCAGAATTTTTTGTCATGGAACTGTTGGTTGCACCTGAGTCATCAACGGCTTCACGGTTGCGTCAAGGAGTGCAGAATTTTTTGATTTTTGCAGAATGTGGTTACTATAAACAATTTATTTTTGGCAGATGTTTAAAGGAGAGTAAAGTAAATTTGGTTACGTTTTCTGATGGAACAGCATGTTACAGATTTATAGTTCGAGGATCATCAGAAACTTGAAAATCTGACAATTCATCCTGTTTTTACAGTTTCTGGCTCTGATAGATAATATGATTTTGCTTTTGTTTTTTTCCACTGGGGCTCAGAGGGTTAAACTTATTTACTTTGAAATGAGCTGAAATAATGTTATTGATAATAGAAAAAATGTGGAATATACGATTCAATAATTGCTCAACCGCTATTATTAATCCCCACCAGTGTGCAGACTCAGTTTGTCCATTTAAACTTTATTATCCACAGTTCGTATGGGGTCACATCCACTTTAGTTTACCTCAGTTACAGGAGTTAAGTCTGGCCCTTGTGGGACTGTGTTGCAACGATGCCATCATGCTCCCAGACCTCAGCAATTAAAATGAGTCCCAGGTTGTTAAAGTAATCCATTTTTATCCTTTAAAGGTGTTCTTAGTTTAGTATCGAACTACAGTAACTGCTTAAACAGATGCTGTAGAAACCCACGCTCTGACTTCTAGTCTCCAGTATCAGTGAACTTCCAAGATCCTACATTTCTCATCATGTCGTCAGCAGCTTCTTTTCATTAGACTCCCATTGCCTGGTAGACAGCCACATATTTCAGAGGCTTTTTGCCTAAATAGCTGTAGTCTCGAAGTCCACGCTCCAAAACCACCAAAAAACTTATACAAGTGATTTACGATTGAGTAGTTTTCCTCTGGGCTAATAAAATAACTCAAAATCACTCACTTGTGTAACATGTAAAATCTGTGTAATTCCACTTTAAGCTTGTTGTGTAACACTAGCCATATTTTATAAGGCTACGGAAATCATGTTTGACACATTTTTTAATTGTTTTCATCCTTTTTTATTGCAGAATTCCATCCGACACAATCTGTCCCTCCATAGTCGTTTTGTGAAAGTCCAGAATGAAGGAACAGGGAAGAGCTCCTGGTGGATGGTCAACCCAGAAGGCGGGAAAGGAGGCAAGGCTCCCCGACGACGGGCTGTTTCGATGGATAACAGTAAGTACATCAAAGGAGCCCGAGGACGAGCCACCAAGAAGAAGGCCTCACTGCAGGCTGCTCAAGACGGCAGCTCCGAGAGCTCGTCCAGCCTCTCCAAGTGGACGGGAAGTCCCACCTCCCGCAGCAGCGACGAGCTGGACGCCTGGACAGACTTCCGCTCCCGGACCAATTCCAACGCCAGCACACTCAGCGGTCGTCTGTCCCCGATCCTGGCTAACCTGGAGCTGGACGAGGTGCCCGACGACGACTCGCCCCTCTCCCCGATGCTGTACTCCAGCCCCAGCAGCATGTCTCCATCCACGGGCCCCACAGGACTCTCCGACCTGGCAGGTACCATGAACCTCAACGACGGGCTCTCCGACAACCTGATGGATGATCTTTTAGACAATATCAGCCTGACGGCATCCCAGCAACCTCCTCCTGGAGAGGAAGACAATGGCGCCAACGGTCAGGGGAGCTCTGTGTTTACCTTCAGCTGCTCGGGAAGCAGCCTGGGAAGCCCCTCCGGCAGCTACGGGCCGAACCCTCTTTTCAGCCCTCCGTCCATCACGAGCCTGCGGCAGTCGCCCATGCAGACCATCCAGGAGAACAAGCAGACCACCTTCTCCTGCATCTCGCACTTCGGCGAGCACCAGACGCTGCAGGATCTGCTCAGCCTGGACTCCCACAGCCACAGCAACGTCATGCTCACCCAGTCCGACCCGCTGATGTCGCAGGCCAGCACCGCCATCGCCCTGCAGAACTCCCGTCGAAACGCCATGCTGCTCCGCAAAGACCACATGCTGGTGAACCACACCGGCGCGGGTCAGGCCCAAAGCTCTTCAGTGCCTGGTTGGCAAGCTGGCTTGTCGACCTCCGACAACGACGCCGGCCACCCCGACGCCAAGCAGCTGAAGTCTCCCAGTAAGAACGCCTCTATGCAGCTCAGCCAGGACCGCTTTCCCGCCGATCTGGACCTCGACGTGTTCAACGGCAGCCTGGAGTGCGACATGGACTCCATCATCCGCAACGAACTGATGGACGCAGATTGCCTGGACCTCAGCTTCGACTCTCGCCTCACCTCCACCCAGAACGCCAACAGGAATTCAGGAAGTTTCTCCAGCTCCAAACAGACGTCCCCCCAGAGCTGGGTGCCAAGCTGAGAAGCTGTCAGCATGAGTCAAAACTAGAAGTGGGGAAAATGTAAATTGGGGTTCATTGTCCTGCATTGTGCAACTAGAGGGAAGAACGTATGTAAAAGTGTATTTATGTAGTATTTTTTTCCCCATTATTTTCAATGTCAGGCATTAATTTCGGTACTGTATTGGTGTCTTCGCAGTGGAGAGAAACTCATTCTTTCAAAGGACCAATGCCTGGACGGTGTGACCAACAGTAGTGACTGGAAATGAAAGTGCAGGACATTGTGTTAAAACGTATACGGAAAGCATCAACTCGTGTTAGTCTCAGGGAATCACTCACATCACAAAGTGATACATGAAACTGAAGATGAATCTCACCCTGCTTTCTCACCTCTTTCACACCCTTTCATATCTAAAAACCAACATTTTTTGCCAAACCAGCTGTCGGCCTGTTGTTTGCCGACAGCCTGTTTACAGAAAAAGCTGCAGAGAATGTTACACTATCACGCTCGAGCGGTGGATACTTGACAAGCTTTTTTTTCTTTTTTTAGGTTCCTTTAAGAGCCGTAGCCTAAATGGACTAAAAAAAAAAAAAAAACTGTTAATGAAAAGCTTTCCCCCCCTCCCATTGATGCACCAAGTCACCAAATATCAATCTTGTAGAGGTTAATATGTTATCAAGATGTGAACTGATCTACATTGTGTGGTTTTTGTATGTAATGTTTTTGTTTTTTTGTTTTTTTTTTTAAAAAGAAAGCAGATTTTACCCTGTGATTTTAGTGACATTACTGTGAATTCTGTTCCTTCTGAAGCGGTGCATTACTGAAGTATTGATAATAAGATGTTTCTGCTGCAGATCCCTTTTCACCTCCCCGCCCTCCCTCTTCCCTCTTACTGCACTGTTGGAAGTACTGCTCTGTATACAGAATTTAAGGACATGATTTAGTTCTAGTCGACACCATTTTACATTAGCAAACACTTAGGAGTGTTTGGATTAAATTAACCACACTTGCTGAAGCCACAGCACTCGATTACCACGTTTTTGGCGTTAATTTGGAGGCGTTCTTGGTGCTATAAATACGAAGATAGCGGGGAGTGGCTGCAGATGGAGCAGCGTCAGTAGCCTCTCCTTTGTTATCAGCACTATAGCAGGTGCTGGGGGAAGAAAAAAAAAAAAAAGGTGTTTCCAACCCTGTGGGAGGAGGAGGGTATGTAGTATCTTAGAGCCAGTATTTTAAATATTGCCAAATTTTTTCTGCATTTAAATAAGTGGAAACAAGAGGATATACAGTACATAGATATTAGGAACCAGTGCTATAAGGGCAAAAAGAAAAAATGAAAAAAGAATCTACATCAGCACAGTTTTGTAGGAACAGCAGGATGAATTATTTTACGTTTACGTTTTTAACAGCCGGAAGCAGATTAAGGACATTTTTGTCCACTTGACCTTGACTATTGTCAAAGTCACATATTTGATTTATTTATTTCTTTTCCTCCTATTGCAATACTTCTCGTTGCCCTCCATGTATAGAGCTGTACAAAAGCACTTTTATTTGGTTGTCTGTCCAAATTAACCTACATTTGACCGCCTCAGTTGATCATCGATCGGGACGAATGCCAAATGGTCCCTGAAATTCTGTGTACCATCAGAGTTAGTGGGGAAATCTAAATGTGTCCAGTTTAACAGTTTAAATACTGAATCCCATTGGCTTACGTTTTGATTTTCCAAAATAAATTCTGCACCCTGGTGCTTCCGAATGAAATTTTCGTTGCTTCTTTTACGATGATTTAAAACATTATTTTTCTCTATTATTTCTGAGTCAAACTCACTGCCAATAATCCTGCATTTCATTTCTTCCTATTGCTCCTACAAAAACAAAAGAGACATCAAGTTGCCAGTTGTAATTCCAATCCTTCTCTTGGTTCTATCACAGATGGTGCATGTAAATAAAGCTTAAAGAACGACTGAAAACCTGGAGGTATTTGATGTACGTTTTTTATTTTATTTTTTTATTATTTCTGTCCCTGGAGGAATTGCTCAGCTGCAGACTTGACTCTGCAGGCACCGTGGAGGTGATTTGCTATTGGATAATCACATCACAAGCTAAGAGCCAATCATACGCTGTATCCAAGAAGAATGGACCAGCTGAGATTAAGTTGAGGTTATTTGAATGCAGGAGGTGCGATTGCTGAGGTAGGCGCTCCTCAACAGCTGATGTATTGTCTGTGGTTTCACATTTACATCTTGTGTGTTACAAATATTTGTTTGCTCTGGTGAGTATCTAAAAAAAGACAGCCTGCCAGCACTGACACATCATCCCAACAAAAGGATGCCTTCAGTGACACGTTGGAGCCCTCTAGAGCTCAGATATAGGCACCGTCTTGAGTCCAGATGAAGGGCAGGAAGTGAAAGAGGAAGCCTGGTTGCAGGGATGTTGGTCTCCATGGATACACAACAACAAATCAGCACAGAGGCAGAGATTTAGCAGCGGTGAAGGAGGCACATGTCTAAATGTGCTTTGGATTGTTTGGATTTCAGCTTCCGAGTTTTCTCAGTTTGTTAATCCTGAGTGAACAGAGGCCATGTGTGACACGTACAGAGTTTCCTCCTCCGTTAAAGTGAAGCAGATGGAGGCGGAGCTGTCGCATCAGCTCGCAGCTCTCAGGACGGAAATCGAGGAGAATGGATTTGGACGGGGAGCAGGGCCGGCCAGCTCTTACAGGTTTGACGATGGTTGTTCCCTGTGAAGTTTTGTGTCTGTTACACTAAGAGGTGATTCTTGGTGTTTGTTATAAAATGACTTGATTGCCAGGTAGGTGGAACTGTGAGCTCCCCTCCACTAAAAACATTGTTTTGGTTATTGTTGACCTTCACTGTGCAGAATGAGGCTTCTTTGAGTTTGATGCTGCAAAGCTTTTACAGGCTGAAGGACAAAAGTTGTTTTGTTTTGTTTTTCTCCCAGTTTTTATTGTTTGTACAGTAAGAACCAAAAAGCAAACAAAAAGGGGCACTGCTTTCCCGTTATCATGATTGATTGCTATTTAAATCAGCCAAATCTGTCTCACATCCTCTCCCTTGTGCAGCACCTATAAAACATATTGGAGGTTTTTCCCTCTAACTTCTTTCAAATATTGAATTATGGTCAATTTAACTTTGACTTTTTTGACAAGAATTTACAAAAAAAAGAAATCTCTTTAATGCCAAAAGAAAAACAGATTTCTACAAAGTAATATCAGTTAATTAAAAGTGTAAAAAAAAAAAAAAAAAGTGCTAGTTGGTGCTGGACATCATACAATTAGTAAAACTGAGTTTATCTGCAAGTAATTGTAGTATAAAGACACTTGTAAGGTGCAGTCACTGGTGAATCACTGCTCCCGGCTTTAACTGCACCATGAAGAAAAAGAGAATTCAAGCAGTTTTAAAAGTCAGCAGACGGATACAAAAAAGACTGAATGATCATGTAAGAAAGACACGTTAGTGAATTTGGCCACCAAGACATCTATGACTTCTAGTTACAAGCTTCAGCGACTCAGATCCAAGAAGCTGCATACAACAACTGTTGGCTGTTCTTCACTAGTCACAGCTTTATGGGAGGGCGGTGACGAGAAATCTGCGTTTGAAAAAAAAAAAAGCTTATAGTAAATAAATCAAAATTGAGCTTTTTGGCCATCAGACGAGAGGTGGACACTACAAACTACACATCATCACAAACACACTAATGTAAGGCATGGTGGCGGCAGCATCATGATGCGGGGATGATTCTTGGCAGCAGGTTCTAGAAGGTTTAAAGGTAGAAGGTAAAATGAATGCAGCCAAGTATGAGGAGGTCCTGGAGGACAATGTGATGCAGTCTGCAAGAGAAGTGCAACATGAGAGAAGAGCTGAAGTATGAAGCCAAAGCTACACAGAAATGGTTTAAAGCTGCTGTTTGATCAGGTGTGTGTGTGTATTGTAGTGTTGGGCCTCAACCGTATTTATTTATACTGGATAGGTTCAATTCTGTAGTTTATAACAGCAGAGGGTCTTGGCTCTATGATTACATTAGTCAAGTCATTCTCCATAATTAATAGCACAATATGATATCAGGATTAATCGATATTGTGGTCAAGTAAAGCAGTATTTTATGTAATTTTTTTGTGGTGTTTTAATCCCTAATATGTAAATTACTATAAATGAAACTATGGTATCATAGTCTTAAACCAATCTGGCATCACTGGTTACAGCTACAGCAGCAAAACTCCTGTTTTACTGAGCAGGGGTGCATTTTACTGCTTCTAAATTCAACTTTTCCACTCATTTTAAATTCTAAAATAGAGCTTTTTTAGGTTTAATTAATTTAAAGCTTTATTTCAGCTCCATTCCACCTCCCAAAGATATTTCTTTCTTTCGTCTGGAGAGGGAACAAGCGCTGAGGAGAGAGCTTCAGGTGAGTCTGAAAATTCACTTTTGTTACAACATGGAGGCTACAGCAAGTTAATTTGTAGATTTTTACTCATGAAAAGCTTTCAAATGTGTAGATGATATGCAAAGGTGAACATATTTAGCCTGATTTAGCTTTTCTCTATCTTAAACAGCCTTTCTTTGGTTTCTGTTTGCTGCTGGTTTCAGGTGGCTGAAGCTTCGCCGGTTCAGTCTCCGGCTGACGTCATGCAGAAAGAGCTGCAGAGCTGCTTGAGTTTAGAGTACGGTCCTGAGAATCTACCGGCTCTGCTGCACCAGGTGAGGACCAACACCAAGAAAGGGCGATTTTAAAAAAAGAAAGAAGATTACAGATAAAGAAAAGCAGACTAGGGGGGCAAAGAAGTGATTTTCAGTGATTTTTCTCTCCACAGTTCTACGTGGACAGATCGTATCACTTGGCTCAGATCAAATATCAACTCATGCTGAGATGGAGGAGATTCTGCCGCCACACCAGCGTCATCGAGCAGCTTTATCCTCACTACAAGGTTACAGCACAGCCCCAGACTGATCTTAACAATGCTTCCCAAAAAATTACATAAATGCTCGTGCTGTGATTTTTACTAGTTTGTGCCGCAGCTCATTTTCCTGCTTTTTAATCTGCATCCACTTCAGCAGCATTAAGATAGAAAACAGGACAGGAGCAGCTGAGACGTCTCACTGAATATTAGTAGTTTAAAAACAGACAGAAAGGGGATGTTTCAGTGACAAATATAGATTTTTTGTGTATTTGATTTGATTTATTTCAGACATGCCACTTTAAACTAAACAACTAAACAAAAACAAAGAACTAAACCAAATCCAGTAGGATGTGTATCCTATTAGTTCCTACCTGCTCCATGTTTGTACATCTAATATCTCACTGCTTACTGCTTTCATCAAACCTTATACTTCAATAAATAAATCAAAATACAAGCTTAGAAAGAAGTATATTACAAATATCCCAAGAAAATCCTAATTCAGGTGTGTTTGGTGCAGTTAAGATGATAATAATAGAGAAAAGAGAGGTTCTTCTGTGACATTATGTTGGGTTAATTCAACAAAAACTACAAGAAATCAGCTTTTATATGTTAAGCCATGTTGTGTGTTATATATATATTATAATGTGCCACAACTTATTTTCCTGCTGTTTAATCTGCCACATTAAGATTTAATACAACAGAGACAGCCAGAAATTTCAAAGTATGTTGGTGATGTGTCTGTGATAATTAAATCAAAATAGAGTCAGTTCTGAAACTGAAAAGTACATCAGAAATATGAAAGGGAAATTTAAAATACGCTTAGTCCAATTAAATTTAAAATAGAGCAATGAGAGGTTCTTTTGTGACATTATGGTGTGATAATTCCAGGATTATGTCCGGCTTCTTTTCTCTCAGGACCAGGTGTCGTACCTGACAGGCGAGTACGAGGATGCCGTTCAGAGATCTCGCAGACTGTCGGCGAGCAGAGAGAAGATGCTGACCGGTCGAGGAAACTCTGCCAACCTGCTCACTCAGGACGACGTGGTGATTTACCTGCGGTGGCTCGTCTGCCACCTGCACTCTGTTCAGACCATCCACAGCTTCCTCAGGGTACAAACACAACATTTCTGTGATTTCTGTCTAATTTTACAGTGTTTATTTCTTTATTTTAATTGATTTTGTCATTTAAATTCACATTCTTTATCAGGTGCTGCACTACATACCAGCGTGTGAGAGAAAAGATAAAGAACCACAACAGAAGGTTTCTGAGGAAACTTTCCAGGAGACTCAACATGTCGATGGTGAGAATCAAACCAGCAGTTTAATAAAAAATCACACTTTAAGAATGAAACAAAAGATTCCAGTAAAATTGTCCTTTTTCCTGATTTTAACTGGACGATAGGTTTATTAAACAGACTAGTGAGGACACAAGAGGGGTTTTTTTCTGATGACTTTGAATGCATCTTGTGAATCTTTTGGAAATCTGTCTTTTAGCTTAAGATGGGTTTTTTTGCACAGAAATGTTTGTCTGATTATGATGCTACAAGAATGTCAATAAGTCATGAGGATTTATTGACATCACAATAAGAAACACACAAAAGTCACACACTGCTGGTACCAAATTATTTTATTAGTATTTGCAGATCTTCTTCAGGCACTTTTTTTTAGGTGCAAGTTATATTTTCAGACGTCATGTTGCATTTACAGGGCTCACTAAACAATAGAAAATAAATGATCAGGTCATAAAACAGCTGGTAGGCGGTCAGATGTGTGTCATCAGTCGGCCACATGTGTGAGCCAAGTGATGGCATCGACCTTTATTTATTTATTTATAACTAGAATTGGGATTTTTTGCGATTTTTTTTGTGTGTTTTTCTTTCTTTTTTATTGGTTGGTTGATGCAATGAGAACCTGTCTTTTATTTGCTCTGAAGATCTTTTGGTTCAGCTTTTGCAAGAAAGTTTCCTCCACATGTGAACCCTTTTTGCTGTTCCAAAATAATATCACCAAAAGAAATATGAACATCCACAGAGTCAAAACAAACGAGCAGCTGCTTATAAGCATTATATGATATGACTTTCTAAATGAGATTATTTCTATTTTTTATATCATCAGCAAACTCAAAGTTGGCCACGACAATCTAAAGCAGACTTTTTTTTCATTCTGACTCTGTTGCTTTCAAAATTTCTTATTTTTGTGTGTTTTATTTCCTCCAAACTCTATTAATTTGGGTCATATGAGTTAATCACAGTTTCTTAGTTTAGTTTTTTTCCAACTGTGTATTTTAGAAACTGATAAAGGTGAACATACACAAACATACATATACGTTATGTGGCACTTTCACAATCAGCAACAACAGTTTTTCTATCTACAAGTCTCACTTTCAGTCATTAAAAATAGTAAAATAGCAAAGCAACAGAAACAATATCATAGTAGCTCTGAGTACAGTGGAACAAACAGCATCCACACAAGTTAAAATGCCAATTCTGAGTGTTAAAAAAGCAACAAAACACTCAGTTTGTGACAGATTGCACTGAACTGCAGCTGTTCCAGGTCCGGTCGGTGATGTTCCTCTGCACACGGTTCATCTGGAGGAGTTTCGAGCTGAGCTGCAGTCTCTGATCAGCTACTTCCACCTTTCATACGACGTTGGGAACCTCAGGACGACTGCGGACGAGATGGAGTTGTTCAGCCTGGTAATGTTGTCTAACTGACACGTGATTCAGCATATGAAGAAAGTCTGTTAATGTGTGCTGCCGTGTGTCCAGGTGTGGAGGGAGTTCAGGACGATGTTCAGGCAGCAGGAGAAAATGAAAACGTTTCCTCACTACGACGGTTCGGACGTCAAAGAGGCTCAGTGGGGGAGGAAGAGTCCAGACATGGCTCTGAAGAAGGAGGCCAACTGGATCCCCTTCATACAGGTAAATGAACCAGAAGAACAAAACTGTTCGCCAGCATTTAGTTTAGTGTTTTTTAGGGAATAGCAGAGCATCTCAGTCAGAGTTTATCATGTAGTCAGTCCTGTTTGGATGTTCTGATCAAGTGTAGGAAAGAATGACTTCATTTTCCCGTCACGTCACTTTTTAAATTGTGAATTTTCTTTACAAAATACTTAATTATTTTAATTTATTTATTACATTTTAGGATTTTCCTTTAACTGCATTCAAAAATGGCATCTATTATATTGCTGTCTAAACCATTTTGGAAATAATGAATAAAAAGACAATAATACTGAAGTTAAAAGCTTCACGACCACATATAATAATATATATGTATTAATAAAGTGTATCATCTGAAGGTTCATTCTAAAAGTTCCACATTCTGATAAACCAGACTTAAAGCTTTGCACAACAGAAAATAAAAGCAACAGATAAACAAAATGCTACTTAATCCAACCCATTATCACCTTTTCTGTAAAACATTTCTTTTTTGTCTTTAAAGCATTACTTTATGTGTATATTTTTTTTATTGTGCAAACACCAAACATGCTGTTTCATCCCAATACTGGAGGAGCTTCATCTGAAACTCTGGATCCAGAAGTTCATCATCACATCTAAAGTCTGAAGTTGATGTAAAACTACCTTTTTTATGTTGGTTAATCAAGAGCAAACAGTGTTGTAGTGGTGCTCATGTTGTACTCTTAGACTCAGTCACAGAGCAGGAAGCTGAAAGCGGTGAAGCTTGAGGACAGCAGATATTCAGTGTTCTGTCCTGCAGGTGAAACCCAGACGAGATCCGTGGCAGCAGAAGCTCATCACAAAGCTGAAGGAGAAGAAATCCGTGGATGAGCTGCTGAAGATGCACTGCAGGTTCCTACAGGTGACAGACTGAGCTCTCAATCAGACCTGATGATGCAAAACATAAACAAATGTTCCATCTGAGATCATCAGATTTGTAGAACAATTTCTGCTCAGCCGTCTTTGATTTGCCCAAAATTTTAATAGCATAAAATATGGATATTTAGAAATAGGAGATAAAATGTTGAAAAATTGCATGTCACCAATTCTTCATGATCTTTGTTTTGTGTTATTGTGACGTGCAGCTACATGTAGTTCAGAAAATAGTTGGTGTTTGCATGATCATTTCTTTGTTAATGTGCTCAATGATGGGACTTTTCACAAGGACTTTAACTTTTTTTATTATATATTTAAACTCACCAATAATCAGAGATACTTCGGTCTACCTGTCTAATATTACATCAATGACATGATGAGAAAAGAAGGTGAAATTTCAGCCTTTTCTCTTCAATAGTTCTTCAGATATTGTGGTTCAAACACAGACTTAAACTGCAATGTCAATAAAAACAAAAAGTGCTAAAAGTGAGTCAATGGGCAAATTAAAAAAAAATAAAAATCTCTGAATGTATTTGATACATCAAGCTAAAATTGTAAAATAATTTTTGGTTAAAGAAAAGTTCCAGGCAAATCAGAGATGATCGAGCAGAAGATCTCTGATGATTTGAGATGGAACAACTAATATTGGCTGAAAAATGAGGCTCATGCTTGTTTTTTTCTTTTGTGAAAGCTGCAGTATAGAATATCAACGACTAAACGAGTCCCCCCTGTCAGGATCAATAATATAAAGGTGCACTAGCGCTTTAACAGGCTTCTGTGTTTGTGTAACGCACAATAAATGACAAAGCACTAAACATACGCATTATTTATTGAATAAAACAACAACGTTTATTTCCATCTGTGATCATGTTCACCTGATCTTAACACAGATAGTCCAGCACATAGTTTAAATCCTTAAATTCAACATTCCAGGTTTGCAGAAGAGCTTAGATGTGTAATTACAACCTAAAATTTGATCTCAGCAGCCTTTTAGCTATTAATTCTGTCAGTATTGTGGCTTGTTAATAAATGCAGCCTACATTTCCATCGTGAAGGTTTTCTGTCATGTTTCGGGTGTTATATTGACTTCTTTGTGTATCTGAGCAGGTCTCTGATCTGCTGCATGTGGCTGCAGCTTTAAAACAACACGCCGCTCACGTTGGACACTCACAGTCATCCTCACACAGCAGCAGGACAAAACGAGAGAAGACCTCTGAGATCTGGACGAGCATCTACAATGCTGCCGGTCTCACTCAGGTACAGATCGGCCAGTTTTCTGCTCAGAGCGACCAGAAAAGTGCTGCTGATATCATAAAGGTGACGTTTGTCTTTGTAGGAAACACAAAGTCGGTCGTCCAGATCCAGAGGCAGCAACAAAGACAGTCTGAAGAGTTCAAGCACGATAAATGAAAGGTGTGTATTATTTATGATGTGGCAAGTTTTACTGATACTGAATCATAAATCATAAAACAATGAATCTACAGTTTATTCAAGAAAAATACTAAACAATATTTGGTTTCTGCCGCTCTCATGCAAATCATTTTTAAAAATTTTTTTATTTCATATTCTTGTAATTGTATACTTTGCTCTGTTTTTTTTCAACATATCAAACAGGCAGTTTCCTCAATTTTTGGGAAACTGTGATAAGAATTTAACATAAGGTTCATTTAAAGATGTTTAGAAGATGTAAGAAGCAAAATAAAAGATAAATAAGCAAATTTTTACTGTCTGTGTCTACAGATTTTGGTCTTTGTTGACCCCTTGACAGTATTCAGATTCTTTATTTAAATAAAAGTACCAATACAGCAATGTAAAAATACTCCAATACAAACATGAAAAACATCCTACTTACATACAAGTGCACAAATATAAGGAGAAAAAAGTAGTTAAAGTTTAAAAAAAATACTCCCTGTGATATATTATTACATATCGGGCATGCTAAAATGATTTGTATTTAATAAATTGAATTAAATAATAGATGTTTTTAATGGTTAATCAGAGAGAAAAGAGGGAAAAAAACAAAGCTTGGCTAAATTAATCTGCTCTCAGTTTTAGATTTTTTTTTTTTTCTGGGTTATTTGAACTTTTTGAACTGAAAACATGTAAGAAGTTTAGAGGAAAAGAAAACTCACAATTCCTTGGAGCTGTTAAAAGTGAAGTGAGCCCGACTGTACGTTGCTTTGTGTAAGAAGCCAAAAAGGTCCGAAAACACTGATTTAATCGTTGACAGTCTGTTTTGTTTTTGAGGTTTTGTTGTATTTATTTCTTTATTGTGTAAAATCTTCTTCTTGACAGGAACTAAAGCTGTCAGATGAATGTCATAGAATAGAAAGTGTAATATTTCCCTCTGAACTTTCACAAAGTGGAGCTTAAAATTAATGTATTTAAGTAAAATGCATTTTTTTAAAAAGTACTTGAATATACTCAGATACTTTCCAGCACTGTCTCCTGATCTTATAACTCTGTGCTTCCTTTTTAAAACTCAGCCGTTCCTTCGAGGACAGCCTGCAGGTTCTGGGTCTGGAGGACAGTTTGGATGAAGAAACGTCAGACCCAGTGATAACCAGAGGAGCCTACCTGTCCCTGGTTTACTTAAGACACCTGAAACTCAGAGAGCTGCAGGTGAGGCACACAGTCTCCATCAGGAAGAGTTGAATCACATTTATATCTGTGTGTTTTCTAAGATGCTCAGCAGCGGTCTGTCTTGATTTTTCCATCTGCAGCGTGTCTCTCTGGGGCTCCTGAACTTCCTGCGCTCCGTTGAAAGGACTCTGACGTCGGACCTGGCAGGTCTGCAGCAGGAAGAAGAGAAGCCGAGCGGCTCGGCGGAGGAGACGAGATGGATGAACGCTGCCAGAGGAGGAAGAGGAGAAGCAGGAGGACTGGGCTCGCTGCAGTACGTCCACAACACTCCGGTGGACTGCAAGGTAAAACCACGACCGAGTGTGATGTGGCTCTGGTCTGTTTAACATGAACTGGAAGAAATGTTTGGTGACAGATTCTATTTCATACAACTGAGTTATTTCCAGTTTTGACTGAAAGCATGTTGCTTTTATTTGGCTTTTCACTACGAATCAGTTTAGTTCCAGAACGAGTATTGATCACTGTTTACTTAACATTCTCACAATGTTCCATTTTTAGTTTGTTTGCACAATTTGGTGATTCTGCAAACATTCTCACAATGTTCCATGTTATTCCAGGAAGAATGTTCTCAATGTTTTTTTTATACAGAACGTTCCTGTAATCTGAAATATTTAAGGTGGAATATTTTCCCTTTTTTGTTGAGGGAACACATTATGAAACCTCTTTCCATAAAACATTCTCACAATGTTCCATTTTTAGTTTGTTTGCAGAATTTGGTGGTTCTGCAAACATTCTCACAATGTTCCATGTTATTCCAGGAAGAATGTCCTCAATGTTTTTTTTAATACAGAACGTTCTTGTAATCTGAAATATTTAAGGTGGAACATTTTCCCTTCTTTGTTGAGGGAACACATTATAGAACGTTCTTCTATAAGACCACAGTTATAACAAAGGAAGAACGTTCCTAATGCAACCCTCAGAAAACATTTTCCAGACGTTATTGAGACCTCAGATAACAAAATGTCCTTCATAGCACTCCTCTGTAACGTGATTAATATTAACAAAGGTGGAACATTTTGCCTTTTGGTTGAGAGAACATTTTGTAGAACGTTCTTCTACAAAACGTTCTCACATTCTCTGGTGCGTAATAACAAAGGAAGAGTGATACATGAACAAAGGTGAAACATTCTGCTTGCAAAGTCCGGAGAACGTTTTGGGGACGTTGTCGAGGGAACACGTTGTAGAATTTATAAAATGTTCCTGCAACGTTCCACGGTGTAGGAAGAACATCTCAGTGTGATATGTTAGAGCATAACAGTCTATTAGTGTTATCACCAAACGTTTATAGAACATGTTCAGTTATCCTGCCTTTAAGAAGAACATTGAGGGAACTAAAAACATTAGTAGAACTTTACAGAACTTCCTCAGAATGTTTCTGGAATAATAATAATCTTGCTGTTCTCTCACACAGATATACGGATTTTCAACTTGTTCATTTCTGTAGTTCAAGTAAAAGCAAATCTACAAGTTTCCTGTGTTTTTTTTTTTTTTCTTTTTATATTATCTTCCTCAAATGTTAAAAGAAACACAAACAAACAAAAATCACTGATGTAGATGTTCTCCTAACCTGTCTATGTTCCAGGTCCGCTGCTCAGAGTTCATGCAGTTTGCGGAGGTGGAGAACCTTCATGACTTCTACAGCTCGGAGCAGCGCTTCATCCACACTCAGGACCAGAGGGGCTTCTACATCGTGTACGACGCTGCTCTGAAGGACCTGGAGGAGCTGAGCAACGAGCTGCTCCTCGTCGGTTCACACTTCATCAGGACGAACAGGATCAGAGGAGCCGGGAAAACCGAGGAAAGGTCGACAGCAGACGTCAACACTTGGGCTGGGAAAGATATCGACCGGGCTGCTGTGCTGCTCGACTTGTGGACGTGTGAGACGGAGTTCTTGGAGAGCAAAGTCCAGGTAGATTTAATGAGTTTAAAGGGTCCAAACCTGAATTAATATTTCATGTGTTCACTTGAGGACTTTCTCACCTTTTAACATCATCTCTTGGATTGAAGCCAGTGAATCTTTTGCCTTTTCCAGCTCTTGAACTGCTACTATGAGGCCTACCAGCACGCAGCAGGCACTGAGGAGAGCTTTTCATTGGCTCGAGTCATCACTGACATCATGCACCGGAGGCCTCAGTTGGACTTGGACCACGGTTACTTTGTCGACACCTACAGGGCCGAGATCAGCTGCCTGCAGAACCACCGGCAGCTGATCCGAGACGTTCTGGATAATCAGGTGAAAACAAAAGACGCAGATGTTTTGTTCTTAGGTGTAAATATAAAATGTATAAAGGTTCTGGTTTAGAGAACACATGGAACAGTTCAATGATAGAATGATAACTCATCTGTTGGGTCTGTATGCATTCTGGTTGCAGAACATTTTGTCTGTTTGTTGAGGTAGCACATTACAGAACGTTCTTATATGAAACATTTACACAATGTTTCATGATAACAAAGACAAAATTTTCTCAAACCAACATTTGGAAAACGTTTTCCAAATGTTATCGAGGACTCAGATGATTTTTTTTTTTTTTTAAATAAAACTTTACTTCAACATAATACATTAAAGGCTGAACGTTCTGCCTTCATGTAGAGGGAACACATTATAGAACATTCTTCCATTAAATATTCTAAAAATGTTCCATGATAACAAATGAAGAACGTTCCCAAGCCATCATTTGAAAAACATTTTCCAGGGTAACTGAGGCCTCAGATGACAGAATGTGTTTCATACAGAAGGTTCTTGTTATGTGATATATTCAAGGTAGAACATATCGACTATTTGTTGAGGGAACACATTATAGAACGTTCATGTTTCATTATAACAAATGAAAAAGGTTCTCAAACTAATGTTTGGAAAACATTTTCCAGATGTTGTCGAGGCCTCAATTGATTTCTATGAAATGTTCCTGTAACGTGATGCCCTATCAAAAACATTTTACCTTCTTGCTGAGGGAACACATTTTAAAACATCTTTCCATAAAACATTCTCACAATGTTCCAACAAACGAGAACTTTCTCAAACCATCATTTTGAAAACATCTTCCAGATGTTATGGAGGCTTCGGATGACAGAACAGTTTTTTATTCAGAACGTTTTATAACTTAAATAATAGAGTAAAAATAAACTCTCATCATGAATCATGAAATGTTTTATCCAAGAAACAGACTTAATGTGGAAGAAAGTCGTCAGGATTCTCGGCCTGCTGGACCTTTACTGCATCTCATTCTTTTGCTCCCTGAACATAATTACTGCCTTTTTTCCCAACATGTCTATCAACGACAAATTTTACAAATAGTGTAAAAAATAATACAAACTTGCTGCATGTCTTGCTCATTTGTGATATATATGAATTATTTTTTAGGGCAGAGAGAGTTGTTATGATCACTTTTCTTTCCTATTTTAAACCTTTTGTAGACTAAAATAATAAAATAATCAATAAAATATCATGTACATATGTTCATTAATAAACTGATCAGTAGCTGTAACCCTTGTTTGAAAGTAATAACTGGTGTTTTGGGGGAAAAAAATCTTGTTAGAGCAGCATTGTGTGCAAATCAGTGAAATTTCAACTTTATTTTATTGTAATCTTCGTTGTGCATGCTGTGACAGATTGTGTTGTTGATCTCATCAGATAAAAACACAGCGACAGTATCTTGATCGCATCTGGAGAGACGACCGCAAAGGCTCTTTCAGCGACTACGGCCTTCCACCAAACTACGCTCCCAAACATCTGGTGTCACTGGGAGGCAGCAGGCCAGTAAATACAGATGTTGTGGAGCTTTAATCCTGTAGAATCTTATTATTTTGTCTAATGTTTCCTTCTTTTTGTCTGCAGCCCTGCACTGATGAGCGTTTTCCTCCTGGAGGTCCACCCGTCCCTCTGTCTGGCCTCTGCAGTCTATCAGGCTTTAACTCGGGCTCACGCTGAACTCTGTCAGCTGCATCGAGCCACGAGCGTCGCCGACAAACTCCACCTGCAGCAGAAGCTCCTGCGTCAGGCTCTGCACAGCTGGAACAGCCTGCCTTCAGCTGGAGCCTCCTACAGCTCGCAGATACAAAAAGATGTAAGTGCTGTCTCTGGGAATCTGGACTTTAAAGAAACGAAGCAGCTTCACTAAGTTGCTTTCCTTCCAGTTGTTCTCAGATGTGTTTGTCGACGACCCGGTTCTGGTCCAGAAGTTGGGCCTGTCGGTGGTAAAACGTGCAGAGGAGAAGGACATGAAGCAGGGACGAGAGAAGCAGCTGCTGGCTGTGGAGACTTTCATCCAGCTGCTGGAGCTCGTCACCGTTAGACACCGACTGCTGGAGGCAGCGTCAGAAACTGCACATCTGGCACAGTTAGTAGAAAACACACAGCTGGAGGGACGAGGTGTTTACAAAGTGTTCTGTGTTTTAGCGTATTCTGACCTGAGAGCGTCCAGAAGTAGAACTAGCAAAGAAATATCCTATAACTAAAACAATATCATTTAGTTTTAGCTCCAAAAAGTTGAGATTTTGGAAACAAAACATTTCTTTTTTTATGGGTTGCATTTTTTCTTGTATTTTATTTCATACGACACAAAATGAGCCTCAAGTCAGAATTTAGACACGATGATGATAAAATCAACAGCTAGATTTATTTCACTTTTTCATGCTCAGAAAATGACATTTATAAAACACTTTAGCTTTTATTTAGTTTAAATTGATCAGAATATGGAATAAGAAAACAGACTTATATTTCTGTGTTATCCATGATGATGATGATTCAGATTTCAATAGAAATGCATTGCTAATAACATTTCATTAATATTTCAAAGATCCAGACTTTCTTGTAGCTCACACCCTGGATGTGTGGTGTGAATTAAACTGTTATTTAAAAATCCAGTTTGGGTTTCCAGTGCCTTCTTCTATGTAACATTTAGTTATAGCCTGATTATTCTGAGTACTATGAAAATAACTAAAATAGATGTTTTTTCTTTTAACGTAACATTCTTCCTCATCCTGGGCAAAATAGTCCTCCTAATATTACTATTAATTATAAAACAAATCTAATTATTTTGGTTTGTCAAACATTTTCATTAAAGGGTTTGTTCTTACTTTTCTATATGGTTGAATAAGAACCAACAAGAGCTTCCTTTTGTTGTCGTCAGATCAGACAAGTAGAGGCTAAAGATGTGTATTTATTAAGCTATTTATAGATTAACACACAGATACTGAAACCTTGAAGCATCAATATGACAGATTGTAACTAACAATTTAAAAAGTACTGTACAGTGTTTAAATATGATGGAGTCGGTTTCATAAATTATTCCTGTACATCCAGGAATTATCCAGTACCATTGATTGATTAAAGGCCTGTAACATTGTGTCATTTATTACAGGCTGTACAGAAACGTGGCCTCAGAGCTCGGCTTCGATGAGTTCCACTTGTATCTGCGGCCGCTGCAGTTTGAAGTTGCTGAACAGAAACAGCGAACCCAGCAGAGGCCTGTTTTCATCACAGACATACTGGAGGACGACAGCTCTGTGGACAGGTACGAAATACTGCAGTTTCCTAATTATATGTTCTTTATGTTGGCTTTCATTTTTCTCCACTGCTGTCTGGCTTCTTGTACAGAAGTCTGACAATATCTGCAACAAGTTCTTCACTAACGTAAACCAGATGTTTGGATTTCTCTTGACTTGTCTCACATAAATACTGATGCATGTCTGTCTCCTCATGTGTCCTCTGTTATTATTTCCGTTTGTCTACAAGAACTAAAAGGAAATGAAATCGCTCTGCTGTCTGCTGCAGGTTTATTCCGTCCCAGCTGCCTCTGAGCATCCAGGAGCTGGATGAGGATCAGGTCGGGAGGTTTAGTTTCAGCTCCGAGGAGGCTGTTCACCACGTATGATAACATCCAACATCAAGGCTTATTAGCTCAATGAATGAAACATCAAATCAACCTTGTACTTGCTGAACCTTTTCTTACCTCTTCATAGCTGATGAACAAACAGAGTATGGAGAACCTGCAGGTGGCTTTGGCCTGTCAGGTTTCACAGAAGAACGCCTTGATGAGTGCAGTGAAACTGGCCTGTGTCTGTCACTGGGCGGAAACCGGTTCATCTGCAGCTGACGAGGTGAAAGTGACATTTAGTCGAGTATATTTAAAATTATTTTATACTTCTAGTCCACTACATCCATTCACCCATTGGTACATCTAAATCTGACAACCCATAGTTATTGTTCTGATTAAGATTTGACATAAAAATGGCATTTAATGAGCTTTAAAATACAAGAAGTTCAGTTCCAGTTTGATGGATGACATTTATCAAGAAAGCAGCATTTTCAGGTTTCAGATGTTTATGTTCTGTTAGTAGTTTTAGATTTACGTTTCTTCTCAAATGTTCTCAAATTGAACAAATGATTGAGGCCCCAGCATGTAAAATTATCCAATATTTCACAAAAAAATGCTAAATTTAGAGACAAATCCAAAAAATGGATGCAAATTTGTGTAA
Source organism: Stegastes partitus (assembly GCF_000690725.1). Classification (NCBI taxonomy): domain Eukaryota; kingdom Metazoa; phylum Chordata; class Actinopteri; family Pomacentridae; genus Stegastes; species Stegastes partitus. The sequence continues at coordinate 217,631 of NW_007578458.1, forward strand.
CAGAACTTTGTTTTGCTATAAAAATGTGTGCATTTAAGACTATTTTGTATTTCAACTCATTTTAAAGGGATAGACAACACTTATTAGTACATCTAACTTTGACAGTTAAAGTTACTTTTTATAGTAAGATTTTACATAAAAACAGCATTTGATGAACACATATAATACAACAAATCATTTAAGATAAAACCAGCAGTTCCAGTTTAGCTTCTGGATTTTTTCTAAAACGCAGCGTCCATTAAAGGAACCTTTCATATGAGCTGTTTCCATTAAAGAGAGATTTCCTTTTCTTCTCAAATGCTCAAACTCAAGAAAACAAAACAACAAAGGCCTGAACAGGTATAATTGTCTAATACTTTACAAAAAAGCAGTAATTTGAGATTAATACAAAAAAATGGCTAAAATTTCCGTAGCAACTTTATTTTGCTGTACAAAATATGGACATTTAATGTTTTTTTATACATCAATGTGACGACATTTAGGAGAAACAAATCATACTTTATGGTACGTGTAAATATCTCAGCCATATTTGCTTCTTTTCAAATTAAGAATTTACATAAAAGCAGCATTTGATGAGCTTATAAAATACAACAAATAGCTACAGATTTAAGGAAGCTGTTCCAGTTTGGTTTATGACAAGTCAGAGCACCTTGTCACAGTGCAGATGTGTCTGTGTGCTGGTAGTAGTTTGAGTAAAGACAGAATTAAAATTTATTATTAACTGAGGCCCCAACTGATAAAAATTATCCAAAAATTCTAAAAAAACAAAAAACAAAACAAAGAAATAAGACAAAAATAGATCAATTTGTGTAATCCAACTTAGTTTTTTCTTATTTTTGATCACCTTAATCATGTAAAGAGCCTTCAGATTTATATTGTGGTCCTTTAGTTTGAAAACTACCAGACCTGAATGCATCTGATTTATACTGTAGATAAAACCAGCTCCAGTAAAACAGTAAAATTCTCCTCACACATTGATTCATTAACTTTGCCTAAATATTCTGAAAACCTCTTGTGTTGTACCTGCTTCCCTCTAAACAAACTGCTGCTCAGAGAATCAGTTTGTTTTCTGATTTATTCTCAGAGCGAAGACGTAACATCCAAATCAGGAAGCGACTCCAGCAGACTGCAGCACAAATCAGCCTCCAGAAGAAGCTTCACCTCCACAAAGCAAAGGTGACTTTCTCCGTTTCAAGAGCGAACTACACAAAGCTGCACTTGTTTGCTGTCTCTTTAATAAACACAGTGTTTGTTCCTCCAGGGCGACGGAGGCTTTTGTGTCCATCCAGCTGGAAAAAGTGGGTCTGCGCGACGAGATGCTGAGTTCGTTTGTGAAGAAGAAACGGGCCATGGGGGGTTTCATAAGAACGCCGGTGAGTTGGAGGATTCTCAGGAGGATAAATGCAAACGGCTGCCCATCAGAGTCAGAATCAGAAGAATCAGAATCTCTTTATTGTCATTGTACAAAGAAAGCACAACAAAAATTTGAGCTCTCGTAGGCACAACATCAGGAACCATCATTAACTTCTGTCCTCTCTGTGCAGGAGGAAGCAGCGAAGATCAAGAGGGACCTCATAGTCGACTTCCTCAAGAAGTCAGTTCATGAACATCAGCTGCTTTCCTTTTATTACAGGACAAAGCAACACGTAACTCGTCTCATGTTGGAAGTTTTCTTCTTTATCGCACTGATCTGTTATTTCTACAGATTCAACACGCAGGTTTCTCTTCACTGTGTGAGAGCGCAGATTGTTGCCTATTACTGCAGCCTGACCTTCCTCCTGGACGACATTCCCTCCATCCGACAGTCACACTTCATGACTGGAAACGCCACCGAGCCCAAAGTCCTGCTGGATTCAGGAGCTGAGCTTTGCCCTGACCCCAGGTACAACCAGTGGTATTTATGTGTGTAGGAACAAATTGGCATCAGTTTATTGAAGCAGTCAGATTGTTGCAGGCTTTTATCTTTAGTAGTTCCTGAGATGATGAAGCTTCGAAGAGAATAGAGAGAATAGAAAAATACTTTATTAATCCCAGTCTGGGAAATTACTGTGGTACAGCAGCAGTTTCAAGTTTCAGTTTGTGAAAAAACGTTCTAAAAGTAGCACAAATCTTTGCAAAATATTTGATATATCAAGCTGAAATTTCACAAATGTCTTTATTAAATATGCACAGCTATAAAACTTTTGTGCAAATCAGTGACACTTGAGCAGAAATGTTCAGATGGAATGACCCTGATGTGTTTCTCTAAAACCAACAGGACGTTTCAGCGTCGGCCGGAGCAGCTGATCGGAGCAGATGGAAAAACTCTCCTCAACCTGTGGTACATCCCTCATTTCACCGAGCTGCTGCTCATGTTCAAAACGCTCGACGTTTCGGTGAGACACTCGAACTCATCACTGAGAATGTTGCTATCACATCATTTCCTAATTCTAATTGTCTCTACTTCTGCCACCGTGCTGCCCCTCTGCTGCCTCCAGACCTGCTCTGAGTCCCTCCATCACACTCTGCAGATCGTATCAGCTCTTCACGACATCACTTCTTACCTGCTCAGTTTCTCCAGACTGGGCAACAGAGACGACTCCTGCAGCTGGAGGACAGAACCAGGCGTGACACATCTGGCTGCCGACTGGGGAGGAAGCGAAGGCATCGGTGGGTTTATGTTACAAACGAGGCATCACGCTTACAGCAACACACAGGAAGTAGCTGTGATGTTTGGGGACACATCATCTGTTTAGTGGCAGCAACTTGCAGGTTTCACTCAATTCATACGTAATATGTCTCATTTTAAAAGTTAATACATGATTTTATATCTTTATGAGACACAAATGTTGAAATTCTGACGATAAAGATTCAAACAATGATAAAAAAAACGTGGCAGCTATTAGATGATGAATCTGAAATGAAATGAAATGAAATGAAATGAAAAATACTTTATTTAGGAGGATGAAGAAGAAGAGTGAAGAAGCGTGACATCATTGATCTTGTGTAAACCTACAAACACGAAGGAGAAGAAAGTTTTCAGAATGATTGATATGATTGATCAGTGACAGAAAAACTGATAGATTTGCATAAAAGGCGATTTCTAAAGCTTTTTCCCCACACAATGTGTTACATTACGGGAGTCGTCTCTGCCTTATCGCACTGTTTCCTGGGATTTCCCAATTTAGTGAAATGTATGCATGTATTAATCATGTAGGGAGAGAGGCTGGAAAACCTACTATCAGCCCGTAGAAGTCGGCTGCAGAGGCTTTGCAGGGCGCTCACTCTGCAAAGTTCTGAGTCGTTTGGGCTTTACGGGGACGGCCAAGAGGAGGGCCATCCAATGTGAAGCCGCAGAGAAGGCCACAAGGTGGCTTTGGATAAAGAGGGCTGATCCGTGGACTGCTACTGGGGGGACTTGATCAACCCTGGCTGGGTCACCTGGGTGAGGGTGTATGATGTTGCGAAACCCAAAACACCCGATGACCCCAGGATACATCACTGAGGATGCGTCCCAGTGCATCCATGAGATGTGTCTTGAATAGTTTTAGAAAAATATTTTTTCTTCCAAGAGTTGTCTGTTTCTAGGCTCGTAGCAGGCTCATAATTGTAAAAATGTGGTCCATCATATGTGTATGAATGTAGGTTTTCAACATTTTTAGAATCTAAAACTACTATTAGGATATATATTTATATTTACATATATTTATATTGTTAAACTAGACACAACTTGGCCGCTCTGTCTTTTGTGAAGCTTTGTTTTTTTCATCAAACTAAGTGACAAAGCTGCTGTAAATGTTGTTTTACTGCATGTGTGGGCACATTTCCTTAAAAATCAAGCTTCTTTTTCATTATCCTACATCGTAATTCACTAATCTGCCTGAACTTTGCTTTTCCTGCTTGTACAAACTGATGCTACCGAATTAAGCAAAGTCAAAAACCACAGAATTAAGTTCCTGCGTCTAAAGATACCAAACATATCTGGATGTACTGCAGAGAAAAAAATCTAAACTGACAGACAAGACAGCTTAAATATTTCCTTTTCATGTAAAGGAGCAGCCTAGCAGTCTGGAGTTTGAATATTTGCCTCAGAATTTGTCTTCTAGAAACTACATTTTAGGGAGAAATCAAGAATTCAAGAAGCTTGAACAGAAAAACAAGCTTTAAACAATAAACGTGTCCACATTGTATATGTATGAACTTCCTGAGATGACTTGACTGTTGTTTTATTCATTTATTCTGCTGGTTTTCTGCAGTAAATAACATTTTTAAAATGTGTCACAGGCAGTTTTTCTTGTTGGATAAAGATGTCTGTTGAATGCAGCTGAAGGCCAGACAATATTCATGATAAAATAGGAAACGTATGCGCCTGTATTTGGAAATGGAACCACACATTTCTATGTTCTGTGCAGGATCAGAGCTGCAGGAGATCCAGCGGCAGGTCGACCGTCTGTCTGACTGCAGCCTGCGGTCCGTCGGCCGACTGCTGCAGCTGCGCCGGCAGGTCGTCCTGCTGCAGTTCGATGCTGCCGTCAGAAACCTCATCAGGTGAGATGACTGCATCTGGACATCACGTCCTGCTGCTTCTGTCCATCCTGACCGTCTGGCACAAAGAGAGTTTAAGGCACTTGAGCAAATGTTGTTTCTTTCTTTTCTATGTTTGGTTTTCTTTGCTGCACTGTTCAGTTTTCTGA
>NW_007578458.1:223216-228385 GCF_000690725.1 Stegastes partitus
AAATTCCAAACTGTCGTCATTTCTCACATTTCCTCTCGTCTCTCTGCTGTCACAGTCTAACAGAGGACTTAAATTCCCCAGATAGTGTCTTTATAAAACATGTATGTTTGTCCTGTTTCTGTGCTCAGGGAGGCGTTTCTCTCCTCCGGCGATGTCGCTTCGTACCACAGTGTGAGTGACAACATGGCGACGGCTCTGCCTCTGCTGAGCGACAGCATCCAGACTGATGTGTTCGGTCTCACGCTGCCGGTTCCTCAACCTCTGGAGGCTCAGAGCAGCCAGGTAGTTTCCTCCAGTCACAGCTGACTAACAGATCATCATGTCTTCTAGAAGTGAAGCATGTTTTATGACTGTGTCTGCTGCAGGCGCAGACGATGTATCCGTGGAGAAGTTTCATGGCCTGTCACGGACTGATGCCTCTTCATGTTTGGGATGTTCCTCCTGTTGAATACTGCATGCAGGTCCAACACCTCACATGTTGTCTTACATGTCTTGTTTATTTATGGAAATGCCTCCTGGTGACTTTGGTCCAGAACAAAGTGTATCTTCAGGCCATGCTGCTTAGAGAGTTGTTGAGGATTATTCATAGTGATGTTGTTGACTCTCCCTGACTTTACCCTGATTCCATCATTAGCACGAAATGTTCATTTTAAAATAGCAGTTATCTAACTCTAGTGAGCAGCTTTGCCTTTAAATAAGTACATAAATCATGCTCCCCACAGGATAAATCATTTTTATTCTTGACACTAGTGTTGCTCAGGATGAAATATAAACTTTGCACACAAGACGCGTCATTATCTAACAGAGAGATTGCCATTAAACATGCATTAAATCTGGATGGATTGCCTTCAAATAAATACATAAATCACACTCCCCAGAGGATAAATCATTTCTAGTTGTCACTAGGACAAAACAGGACCTTTTTACACAAGATACCTCATTGTCTAACAGAAGATTGCCTTTATACCTGATCAGATTGCCTTAAAATAAATACACCAGTTATGCTCCCCAGAGGATAAATCATTTCTATTTTAGAAATTAATGTTGCTGAGGAGGAAACATTCATTTTTGAAGGCAAGATATCTAACAGAAAAAGTATTTTTCATACACTGTTTAAAAGCAATTTATTGTTGTTTTTCATGTCAGAAAAAAATGACTGAGTTACATTTTGAATCTAAAAACAGGCCAAAACTGTAAATAAAGTCCACATCAAGAATCTGTATTTTTACAAATAGTTTTTCAGTCTTTTACAACAATTGAATGACACAAAATTAGACAAAATTAAAAAAGTTCACTGTGTTTAAATCAGAAAGTTTGTATATTAAAGATTAAAGTATTAAATAGTTTTAAAGTTTTACATTTTTATTTGTCTACATTAAATGTCTCCATAAAATCTGTAAGTAATTCATTCTTTTACCAAGTGTAACTATAAAATTCTAATTTTACTGTGTTTTAATCACTGGATTTTTATGAATTGTTTAAACTTTTTTACCGTGTATTTCTGGATTTTTATGAGCAAGAATCATTAGAGAGTTTTTGTTCTTGTTTTGTTTTTATACCTTTTGTTCTAAAACACATTTGACAAGTTAAACCTTTGATTAATTGTTACAGTGCTTCAGACAAACTTTGGTTTTAAAACAAGAAGAGATTTTAAATCTTAACACTTCCGTCACAGATTATTGTGAGGACTGTTTGTTTGTTTGTTGCAGCTCTGCCTGAGCGGTCTGAGCGATCGCAGCCGGCTGCAGGCCAACGCTGCCATGCTCGGAGTGTCGCTGCTCATGGAGGACGTCCTGAACGGAGGAGGAGAGGCCCAGCCTGTGCGTCTCCATGGCAACAAAGATGACCTTCGGCATGATACTAAACCCAACGAAGTAAAGGACGAGCTGCAGATAAATCATTGGTTGTTCATTAATGATCTGTTGTCATGTTAACTATGTCTTTGCTGCAGAGGCAACAAAGCTGCACAGAAGCTGAAGAAGAGAAAACAGATTCCTTTCCTCCTCTTCAGGATCCGATCAGAATCCAGTCTGTGCTGAAAGGTTTCCTGCTGCTGATGAAGCAGCTCGAGGTCTTCAAGGAGAGCTGGGCCAGAAGGCGACTGGGCACCGACGTGTTCAGGAGTCCTGCTGCGTATCAGACGTTTGTGAAACTTTACAGGTGACAGAAGGTTGCTTTTGGTCTCTGATACCAGATGTTGGTCAGTGTTGTACAGTGAGTATGATCCACTGTACAACACTGTTTAACTTTTCATTTCAGAATGTGATTATTTGTTAAAGCCGTGAATTTTTGATATTTTTGCGATTTAAGTCGCCAGTTACAAAAATTTGTTCAAAAATGCTTTAACTGCTACTTGAAAAAAATCATCTCACCACCAGTCAGACTTTGTTCAGGATGAAACATAAACTTTGCACTGAAGATAGCTCATTATTTAACAGAAGGATGCCAATCAATCTGGGCAGATTACCTTGTAGTAAATACACAAATCATGCTTCCCAGAGGATATATAATTTCTATTTTTCGACTAATGTGAGTCAGAAAATGAAACATAAACTTTGTACACAAAACACCTCATTATCTATCAGAAAGACTGCTGTTAAACTAGGGCAGTTTGCCCTAAAATTGATACAGAAATCATGCTCTCCAGAGGATAAATCATCTCTATTTATGAAACTAATGTCGCTCAGGACAAAACATAAACTTTGCAGTTAAGATATCTTTTTATCTAATGGAAATAGTGCACACTGCTTCAATCACAACCGTGTCCCTTATAAGAAATATGCAAATCATGTTCCCCAGAGGATACATCATTTCTATCGTTGAAGCTAACGTCGTTCAAGACAAAACTTAAATATTGCACACAAAATGCTTCATTATCTAATGGAAATATGATCAATAAACCTGCATTAAACCTGAACTGATTGCTTCAAATTAGATTGATTCCTCAGAGGATAACTCATTTCTATTTTTGAAGCTAATGTTGCTCCGAACAAAGCAGCAACTTTGCACACAAGTGTCCTCATTATCTAATAGAAATATTGTGATCCATGTAGTCGCAGTTCTGCATTATTTTAAGGAGGATTTGGGGAGAATTTAATGTTGAGTGTTTTGAAATAAGTGATTGTTCTTCCCAATGATAACTGCTTGTGCTGATCATGTGATTTAATCAAAAGCTCCAGAACAGCTACAAAAAGGACCTCATTGTGTGATTTCTTTCTCTCAGCTACTGTTTCTAAGATTTACCAATGATCTCTATCAATACTTGGTGGCTGTAAAAATGAATGTATTGAATTGATTGTTGATGTTCTTCACAGAGCTGAAGTCTTTGATCCCAGTATGAGAGCTCTGGCTCAGCAAAGGGGGAAAAAACTCGACTATGAGGCCTCGATCTCCGCCAGTCGGTCTCTCCTGCCCCCTCCTGGAGCCTCGGAGGTCGATGTGAAAACCTGGCAGGTAAAAGCTCAACTAAAAACCACGTCTGAGCAGCAAAACTTCACACCATAAAAAAAAACTGTCCTGGTCTCAGCTCCACCTGCTGCTGGAGGCCTCAGAGTGCGACATGATCCGAGCCGTGCAGAAGAAGATCCACCGGGAGACGACTCTGGTGCTGTCAGAGAAAACTCGACAAGACGCTCGACTCCCCACAGGTACCAAGAAACAGGAAGTAAAGCAAACATTTCAGCAGTGATTAAAAGCTGTGGAGGCGAAGCTGCAGTGAAACGTTTGTGTGTCTTTAGAGCTGTGGAAGAAAACTCCTCTGAAGCACAGTTTGTCTCCGGAGCGTCCACAGATGGTGGAAACGTTCGTCCAGCAGCTGATGAACGGAGCTGAGCAGGAGGATGGAGAGGTAGGAAGTACCGGTGGGTTTCTGCTAATGACCTATACTAAATGGCCAAAGTTTTCTGATAATAAATATGATAAAAGTTAGAATAATTTGCAGAATTTGCTCTGAAACAGTGAAAGTATGACTATTATTATTTTTAAGGCTTTTTCTTGGAAATTTGTTGCTTTAATTTTAGAGAATTTCTGAGTTTTTTTTTAATGCAAATTCACGACTTATCAAAAAAAACCATAAAGAATATTACACATTTTTTCTCACAGATTGACCATATTATTCACAGAGAATATGTGAGGTTTTTTAATTGTATATTTGGGACTTTAAATTTAAATTTTTTTCCTCATAAACATGCCCTCCTTCCACAGCTCCATAGTTGTGTTTTGTTTTGTTCCTTTTACACCTACATGACCTGAATATGTCGTCACATGAAAGAAAGAAACACTGAAGTCCCTTTAAATAAAGCTCATAAAAAACATGCATTTTCTCTTTTCTTTGTTTTTTTTCTTTTTTTTTTGTTAATCGTACTTCTATACTGGATGGAGACATAAACACAAAATATTGCCGATGATTTTAAGATTTCAAAGCCTTTATTTGTCACAAACACATTTATACACAGTATAAAGTGCAGTGAAATGTACTTTGCACCCGTTTCCAGACCAAAACAACAACAACAACAACAATAATGACAGGAATCTCTAGGATTAAATCACTAATTACAGTTTTGATGATCCTAACTGTGATAAAAAATACATTTGTAGGAAATTCTGTGTATTCCTATTGCTGCCATACAATCACTGAACAGAGAAACTGATAATAGTTCAACACACACTTCTTGAAACAAATTATTGAGCTATAAGTGCAACATTACCAAGACAAGTGATGCAGGAGATCGATGCCGAAATAAAAGCAGCGTCAGCATTCGTCTGTTGTCTCATTATCGTGGTTGTACAGCTTCATGTCTGATGACTGAAAAGAGTTAATAACGTCTTCCAGCTGAAGCTCTCTGAGGATCACCTCCATCAGTGTCTGACTCACCTCGGCTCCTCTGTGATGGATCGAGAACGTCGCTGCTTCCTTCTTTACTCGCAGTTTTATGAGCAAATCCTGCAGCAGCAGACTGAGCTTCTGTACCAGAGAGAGCAGGTACAACAACCAGCCATCCAGACTGTCCTGTTAGAAACACTATAAAGCTCCTTTAACTCACAGGCTGCAGCTGAATCTTTAACGTGTCATGATTTCATTCTTCTTTTACCATTTTTTGCAGGATTTGAAGAGTTTTAGGGACATTCAGACCAACAATTCTCACAAAGAGGTACGTACAATAACTGCTT
>NW_007578458.1:228697-234035 GCF_000690725.1 Stegastes partitus
TAAGGGGATTTCTGTAGAGCTTCTGGGACTTCTCTGCTGCTGTTTCTCAGACAGCTGGGAGCTGAAGGCTTTTACTCTTATATGTCAGTGTTGGTTGGTGACTCCAAAGAGAAACAAATATGGCCGCCAAACAGTGAAAACAAATATCAAGCTTCAGCATCTTGTCATATTTTGCATAAATTACCACAAAACTTAAATATTCGTTGTCCCCAGAGGCTGAATCCTAATGACTTTGACCAGTTCTTGAATTTTCATGGAGGAAAGTAAACACAACAATTTTTTGTTTTTAAGGACACAAGCTTGGTGGAATTTAGAGTGGCACAGCTAATGAACAAAGCAAGAAATAGTTTACTTCCTTGCAAAATACAAAATAGGGTTTATACAGAAAGGAGGGTTATACATTTCAAGGTGAATTTAATTTAACCCTGAATCATGCACAGTTTTGGTGCATTTTTGGTTGAAATCGTGCAGCCTCTTTGGAAACAGAAAATAAATCAAAATGTATTGGCACATGTACAGTTCAATTCAGTTCAATTGTATCTGTATAGCGCAACACATGTTATCACACAGCACTTAACATAGTAAGGCATAGACCTTACAAATACAAATACAATACAATAACCTGACTTCAAAAAAAAAAAGCAAATATCACAATTTTGAACTTAGATTTGCTTCATTTTTTCAGCAAAGCTGCAAATCAAACATGATCACTCTAAGGACTGTTGGAAAGTTAAAAATCCAATGATTTTTTTTTTTTTCAGTTTTCACAGTTTTTGAGATAAATGGGGCCATTTTTGTAATTTTATTGTTGAAAAGCCTTTTATACCCACCAGAAGCTTTTGGAGTGAAGAAAACATTGTGTTCATACCACACAGAGTAGTTCAGTTTTTAGGGGGAATTTGTGGAGCGCTTTAGATGCTGAGAATAAATATAAATTAGTTCAAAAACATGTTGTTTGAGAGATCCAGGGTAAAGATCGGTTCAGGAATGTGATGCTTGTAGTAGTTGATGTTGTTGGATTGGTTCCTGCATGTTGATCATGTTTGTTTAATAAGGATACACTTTAATGAAACTAAACTATCTGAGGCAGGTCTATACTAGTGCATTCTTCTTCTTACTTCTTTCAGACATGTAATATTTATGAATAGAATTGATATTTTTTGATTGCTTCGTGTTTTATTGCCTGTTCTCGCTTTATTCTTGCTACATTCATTCTAATCTCTCACTAGATTCCTAACCTCATATAAATAACTGGCTACAAAAGTAGAGTCATTCAAAATGTCAAGGACAAATGTGCAACATCAAAACGATCGCTTTCAACAACGATGTGTTCGAACTGTGTCCCGTGTGCTCTCGGATCAAGTCAAACGCTGCTTTTGTGTCGTGTTTCTATTCCTCAGGTGGCAGATTTATGTCGTGGGATGATGCTGGAGGTTTCAGGTCTGCAGGCTCGAGTCGCTCAGCTGGAAGAAGAGAAGAAGACTTTAGAGGAGCAGCTCAGCCTCAAATTCAGAGAAAGATACAACCCTCTGGTGCGACACCTTTACTCCACCTGCATCCAGCTCAAGGTGGGACTTTAAATCAGGACTACAACTAAAAACAACGGCTCTGATTAGATACAGCTTTCCTCTGTAACTTTCCTAGTTTTAAAAAAGGCTTCTTTATGTTGCATTGAAACTCTGCAAAATGTAAATTCACTCTCCTCTTATTGTTGAGTTCTTTGCTGTATTTTTAACTCTTTCCTCCTTAAATTGTTCCAGTTACTGAATATGATATGATTGGTTTAGCTATCGAGCCATTACAGACTTTATTTTGTCACCATCTTCAGGCCGGACTCGATGAGTACCACCAGCAGATAGAGCAGGAAGTGAGCGCGATGGTTAACAGAACAAGAGCTGAAGGAGTGGACCGAATCGTGAAGCTCAAGAAGAACTACGGCTGCACCAAAGACCACAACGAACTGGTGCTCACACAGCTGAAGGTAGAGTCACGGAAAGATCAAACCTCGGAGTAAATCTTCGCAACACAATGTCCCACTCTGATCTGTGTTTTGTAGAAGGAAGAAGTCCACGAGCTGAGGGCGGAGAACAGTCGGCTGGAGGCTCTGATCTGTAAACTGAAGGCTCTGAGCTGCTGGAGGCAGACGGTCGATCAGGAGAAACTTCACCGACAGCTGCTCCAGACTCAGCAGGTTAGGTTTGTTTTTTTGCTAAATATTTCGAGGGTTATCTTGAACATCAAGCAGTGTGCAGGTATTTTTGTGCTCCTGTTACATATCTACTCACCGTGTGCTCACTTTTTTTTTTTTTACTGTAATATAAAGTTCTGCACCTCTATGGAAACAGCTAAACCATGAACTTTGTCATGTTTTCTGTGACGCAGCTACGAGGCCATAAATCAGAAAAAGAAATAAAAAATCTTTAAACAACACAAAATTATTACAAAAACAGGTGAAAAAACACATCTACTATTTTTCCAAGTGCCCCAGGTGTTACCAGCACTGGAAGAAAATGACGATTCTACAAACTATAGATATTTTGCTATATACATTTTTAATTTGTTTCCATACTTATCTTCTACACAGTCTGAAGTTCAGCCAAAAAGTCTCTGATGTTTCGTCTTGTGCCACTAATGGCTTCACTGTTTTTTTTTTGCTTTTTACAGAATCTGGTTCGTGTAAATGGTTAATTTTTTTTGTAAATGTATTAATGAAACACACTTAAGATTTGGTTTCTTTTCCTGATGGAGCCACATGTCACACATGAGTAGTTCAAGGACAGTTGGAAAGTAGAAAATCCTTCTGTTTTTACAGTTTCTGGCTCCAATAACAGAAGTTATTTTGATGATTTTTTTGTGTGTTTTTAATAGATCACATGCCTTTTATGTTCCCTGCTTTTTAGAGGGTTAATTAAAATTAGCCTTTTATAGTTATCTTATAGTTTATAGTTATCTTTTTACTTTATCTTTTATGGGATCTTCTTTGGTTTATTACTTGTTGTATTTCCTCAGTCCTGTTACACTTCAGTCAGTTATGTAATTGACATGTTACACACTGCAGAAGTTCGTTTTTTAAAGCACATGTTTTAAAAAAGTATTTGAGATCAAGCAAAATGTATGATCATTTAACAGATTTGCTATATATTAAATTACACTTAACAGACAGATTATTTATCAAAGTTGTCAGTTTGTGCTTCTTCTCCCAAATGTATTAACCTGCTGCCATGTGCTCATCATAATATCTTGTTCTTAGATTATTAACAAAGTACTTGTTTGGCAGCAGAGATTATGATCATGGTATTTAATGTTTTCTTTCTTTGTCCAGAGGGAGGTCATGAGTCGCAGCGAGGCTCTCAGAGTGAAGCTGATTTCAGAGGAGAAGGTGGTTTTGCTGCAGGAGGAGCTGGACGTCAGCCGGCAGGTTTTAGCTCGATGTCAGGACGAGTGCAGCAGCACCAAGAAGCTGCTCGGCAGGAAGGTAGAATACAACAGAAGAAAACTTTGTTGTCAACCAAGATGGAAAATTGTCTTCGGCTCACCAACACAGAAGATCAGCAGGACATACATACAGACACACAGCAGCACATAGTATAGGTAGCCGACAACAAACCAGAGTGACTGTTTACACACTTGTCATGATGGTAATCCTGAAACTTGATCACTTCCAGAGGCACAACTCCATTAAATCATCTTGTGCCTTTATTTTGTGCAGTTGTCAGATTCTCTAACTCTAGAGAGCGAGTGTCAAATTAAACTAGAAGTGCTTTTTGCCTCCGCGAGCTTCATGATTCATGTAAAGCTCTGCAGTAAACTGAGGACATTTTAAATTCTCATAATACCAGAAGCTTGGAGGGAAACAAAGTGTAAAAGTGCAGCCTGGACGTCTGATGACAATAAAATGACACTTTGTCCCAGACGGAGGAGCTCCAGGTGGCCCGGCATCAGTCGGCCCAGGAGGCCCGCAGCAGGAAGGAGCTGGACAGGTATCGAGCAGAGAGTCTGGAACGAATGAGAGCCGACGTGGACGACAGAGACAGACAGCTGACGGCGCTCGGCGAGCAGCTGGACCGAGGCAGCAGGATGAACCGGCTGGAGAGGCAACGCAGCGCCAAGGAGATCCAGCAGGTCTGTACGTTGTCCTCAGTAGACTGTGTTTGTTATGCACCAATAACTAAAGACCACAAATGATTTCTGTGCACTTCCAAACCCTGTACTGCATCTTCTAAAATGATCTTTTCATGAGCTTTTATCACTTTCACTAGTTTTGATCTCAGTTGTAGTTCCATATAGTTGATGGTTAGGCTGTAATCAGGTCCGGCACTAGTAACTGCTGTGGAAATATGGCAAAGTGAAGTCCTGAGCTAAGACATCCTCCTATGGATGAATGCGGCCTTATTTGAGGTTCTCCTCCAACTGTTTCTGATCCCTGAACATCTGGACCAACAAGGCAGAAACAAGATGACACTACACCACGAGTACGCATTCAGGATAAATGTGTGAAAAACTTTCAAATAGGAGGAAGATGTCTTCATTAAAGGACTTCATCACTACAACAGAAAAGTGGATCTTTCTCCATCATGCTTACTTGTGCCCTATTCTTAAGATGATTTTATTCTTGTGTTAAAAGGTTTTGCGAGCAAGTAAATAACAAAAACAAAAAGTCAAACTGGTAAATCGTCTTAATGTAAATCTTCAACAAGTACAAAGCTTTAGTGCTTTAATCAGTCTGTTCTAGGATTGTATTGATAGACAAAGTCCAGCAGAACAATATAATGAAATTAGTGGCAGTCAACTGGGGGAAAAGGAAGAAAGACGAGCGTTCACTCCTCTGAGAACCTGTATTCCCTTTGTCTGCGCTCAACAGCGAAAGAAAACGATTTGTGTTCATGTTTTAAAAAAAACTTGGACCCTCGAAAGCCAAAATGGCCACTTATTGTCACTTTTCAAATGCATTCGTTAACAAAAAATAGTGTAAAATATAGCACATACATTTTTAATTAACTGCTTTTTTGTCTCCTCTTGGAATGTTAGAACAGCCTAAAAGGTGTTGTTTTACTCACCAGCTTAGAAGCACCGAAAAAATTACCATCTGTATGTATGTATGTTTTTTTTTTTTGCCAGTTTTTGACGGCATAAAAATGAGCATCTGAATCTAAACTGCAGGCAAACTGTGGCGATTTTTGGCACTTTTGGCAATACCTATCTGCACAGTGAGCTCTATGAGATCTTCTACAATTTGTGATGCCATTTTACATCAATGAATCACGAAATGTATAAATGTATAAGCTTGCTGTTGGCCTCTAATTTCACATGGCTTTCATCTCCCCTTTTGCTAGTCAAG
>NW_007578458.1:237470-240481 GCF_000690725.1 Stegastes partitus
AATAATAATAATCCGAGCAGTTCCAATAGGGTCTTCGCACCCTTTTGGGTGCTCGGACCCTAACAAGTCCATATTTTAGAAGAAGACAACAAAGCCACATCTTTCCATCCAATATGACAGTGATTAGTTCAAAGAAATGCAAACAATGGAATAAAAACACACCTTTTGTGTTCAGGTGAGGGGCCGGCTACAGCACGAGCGCAGCCTCAAACAGGAGGCCTTTCAACAAGTGGATAAACTGCAGCACCAGGTGGAGGCAGCTTTGTCCAGAGGCACATCAACAACAGGTAAAAGCCTTGAAGACGAACAATAAGATAGAAACTCTCCAGATGCTGTACAGTCTCAGTCCTGTGAGAGTTCGTCTGCTCTCTTCAGACAATCTTGACATTTCACTCCTCTTTCTATCTGTTCTATTGCAGGCCAAAGCAGGACTTATTACACGCTGTCAGTCAGCAGATTGAGCACTACAAGTCCCTCAGCAGGTAGCGCACCACCACAGGACCGCAGTCTTCATCTCAGAGCAGCAAAGTGATAATCAGCAGAAAAAATCACATCTAGTGAGCTGCTCATGCGATTCAGGAGTGAAATTAAAGCCATCAGTTTATCCAGACACACACATAACTTTCAGTGATGGCGCTTTAAATTCCTTTATAGATTGTGTTTTGGCCCCGCGGTGGAGCTCGGTCTCTGTTCTATTTCTGTCTCAGGTCCACACAGAACCGGTCGGCAGCAGTCGGCCCTGCAGCCTGGCAGCTTCACAAACTACACCACGCTTCAGGACTGCACCACAGAGCCAAGACACCGGAGAGCAGAAACAGCCGGGAGCCGCTCAAACACGAGAATAGACAGACCTAAAGCGGTGAGGAGTGTGTTTTAACTGCTACAGTCTAAAGTCATCAGAGGCTGCAGATAACGGTGGAGGAAGAAGGTGAAACGTGTTTAAAGTCGTACTGTCTCTGCTTTAAAGGTTAAAACTATCTCACCACAAACATTATTTACATGTTGAAGGATTTTCAACTGTTGACATTTGCCCAATTTCTACTCAAGTTCCTCAACATGCTCTGAAAATGTAAATAAAACCTCCTAAATGGACCTAAAGTGAGACTGTTTTGAACTGTTTTCAAGCCTCAGAAGCTCCAACAGTCGCCTCTAAAGCATTTTCATAAAACACCGCTGCGCCGTATATTTAATTTTAGCTTCCTTTATGTCATTTAGAGAACTTCTATGCTGCAGACACAATGTTTTTACAATAAAAACAACCTGTTTACAAGACACACGTTTGCTTTGTTATCCAGTGAGATGACCTTCTGTTGGTCTTTCAGGACTCGTCTCGCCTGCGCGTCCTGACTGCTGACGTGTTGTTACCAGACCTGTGAGGTAAGCTACACTTCTTGCTGTTTTGTAAAACAACACCGACTTGTTTGGTGAATATTCCCGCTGTCTGACACGTTGTTCCGGCCGCTGGATGCTGATTTACAGCCGTGTGTGAACAGAATGTAATTTGTTCTACTTCCAAAACCACAACATTAACATCTGAGAAACTTGTGCTCATTTTTCGTTCGACGAGGCGTTTTATTGTCAAGTAAATTCACAGTATTGTAGAGTGTACACGTGTATCTTCCTTTTGAAATGCAGTGCAGCATGTAAACGTTGCTTTGTTCCTTGTTTCAGTCTCTTTTCTTGGGTCAAACTGAATGTTTCCTTTAAGTCCAAAATGACAGCCATGTTTTCAACTTTTTAACCATTTACCTCGTTATAATGTAAAAACAGAAAAGCAACAGATTGATTAAAATTGCTCATTTCTTCTCAGTTCAGATTGATGTTCTCAGTCGTCCAGCCTCAGTTCTCCTGCGGCAGCCCCGTGGTGTACAAGTAAGAGACGGTTCCTGCCTGGATCTGAAACGTTTGTCCCTGGATGTGGTGGCTGGAGATCTGCTCGCTGGTCTGGCTGATGGAGATGGGCTGGCTGCTCTGGCTGCTGATGTGAATGGCCTGGCTGTGCGGCTCCCTGGTCTCCGGAGCGACGGCCAGCTGCTGGATCGGCTGGTGCATCACCTGCAGCTGCTGGACGGGACGCGGCGCTATCTGAAGGGGCTGCGGGGGGCCGTGGTGGGCCTGCAGCTGCTCCATCGCCTCTTTGCTCAGCGTGATGACGTGCATCTGCTCCGGCTGGTGTGTCATCTGGCCCTGCAGCATGCTGATGGAGTGGATCTGAGGCGTGTGGTCCACCACGTCGCCCTGAGCGACCAGCGCCACGTTTGGCTGGGTGAGGAGGGTGAGTCTGGAGTGGGTCGACTGTGCCGTCTCCCCGTCTGCGCTGATGAGGCTGATCTCCTGGTCCTGACCCGGCACAAAGTTAATGTTGTCCACGTCCCCCGTCACCACCAGCTGGATCTCCTGCTCGGAGCTGGGGGGAAGCTGGTACTGCTGCAGCTGCAGGATGTTGCGCACCTCCTCCTGCGGTGCTGCCGAGGCGTCCGCTGCATCCAACGAGGTCTCTGCTGCGGTGACTCTCTCCTTGTTGTGGGATTTGGTGTGTGTTTTCAGATTGTCCAGGCGGGTGAATGAAAGGCTGCAGAAGGAGCACGTGAAGGGTTTCTTGCCCGAGTGGGAGGCAACATGTCGTCGTCTCGCGCTGGCGTCTGAGAACGACTTGTTGCAGATGTTACAGACGTACGGCTTCTCACCTCTGCAGGAAGAGATTTTGAAGTGGTTATAATAAATGTTTTTATATTAACAAAAGACCAATGACTCCTGTGTTTGTATGTAATAACACACCCACACAGAATAATCACCACGGCTCAGCTCAGTTTTATTTAGAAATATATTTCTGCTCATTGTCTTGATTGAACTTCTCCTTACTTTTTAAAACAGCAGGCAGCTATTTTCAACAATAAAGCTCTAAAAATGCCCCACCTAGTCTCCACCAAGCCGCTCACTTAAGCCCTCTGCAGACGTGGAACATTGCTGGTTTCATAGTCTGTACACTAAATGATATATAATCCATCCAT
>NW_007578458.1:240911-246418 GCF_000690725.1 Stegastes partitus
CAAAAGACAAAATCCAGATCTACAAAACAAATGATTTGACTGCAGCTTATAAACTTTGATTCTGTGTGTGACCGCTCACAAAAGTGCATTGATTTACTGTTAGATTGTGATCGATCCTGTCTCCATGCAGGGCAGGGATCTCCAACTCCGGTCCTCGTCAGCTACTGTCCTGCAGGTTTTAGACGTTTCCGTACTGCAACACACCGGACTCAAACTAATGGATCATTAACAGACTTGTGTAGAAGCTGTTGAAGATCCATTAATTTGAATCCGGTGTGTTGCAGTACAGAAACGTCTAAAACCT
Organism: Stegastes partitus; assembly: GCF_000690725.1. NCBI lineage: Eukaryota > Metazoa > Chordata > Actinopteri > Pomacentridae > Stegastes > Stegastes partitus. The sequence continues at coordinate 241,216 of NW_007578458.1, forward strand.
GCAGGACAGTAGCTCACGAGGACCGGAGTTGGAGATCCTTGATGAAGAGGAAAATTATGAATAACTAACCTGCTGATAATCCACATGTGGAAAAAGATGTAGATCCTTCTGCTGTCTGATGCTGCAGGTATGTACCACACTCAGAGGAAAGACGACTACACTCAGCTGGAATCAACAAACTTTAGCTCCTGTTTAGGTTTTGTCAAAAACTATTTTACATTTTTAATTGAGTCTCATTTATCCTCCGTTATAAAGTCTGTCTTCATGTCAAAAAAGGTTTTATTTTCATTGACATGCCAATTTGTAATAACTGCAGAGCAAAGTAAATCATAAAAGTTTTATGTTTGCGGCATAAAAACTGTCTCTTTTGGTCTGTGTGGTGTTTTTGGTCCAATACTGAAATGTGGTAAAAAGCTGCTGCCGGCTTATTAAATGTTTATTTCACCTCTTAACATTAGTGTTTGAATGTTAAACTTGTATCGCATACATAGGTTTCATCACTCACCTGTGAATTCTGATGTGAGTCTGCAGCGTGCTCTTGGCTGTAAAACATTTCCCACAGATCTCACAGGTGAACGGCTTCTCTCCTGTGAGAACAGACACTGTTCATATCATTCACACTATTCATTTGCTAAAAGATGATTTTGAATTGTTTGGTTTTACCTGTATGAGTTCTCAGGTGCTTTTTCAGTTGAGCTGCATCCATAAACTTGTGATGACACTGAGCACATTCTGGTAATGATTTACCTTGAGTTAAACAATAAAGAATACATTATTCAACCTTCAGAGTGACTGGACTGAATGACACGTCTGCTATTGCCGTGTTTTGTTTCCTACCTGTATGAACTCTATAATGGCTTTTAAGTTGCTTCTTCTGAGTGAAGGTCTTTCCACATTTATCACAGTTGAAGGATTTCTCTCCTAAGAAAACAAGTAAAATAGAAAAAACTTGGAGCAGAGAACAAGACACTGACAGACAATAGAATGTGATGGTTAATGGGAATAAACGTTAACAGTTTAAAATTCACCAATATTAGCTCGTCTTCTTAAACAGTAATGATGGGAGAAGGGTAATTATCAGCAAATATATGTTTTTACAGCTAATGTTCAGGAAACTTTACTCACATTTCCTGAGATTTGCTGGCATTTAGTAGTAAGATACTAGGACAACTTTCAAAAAAGGCCTTCATAGTTTGGTATTAATTGTACAAAACAGGAAATGGAAGAAGTGTTAGTCGTGCTGTACTCCGGTTTTAAAGGTCCAGTGGCTAACAAATGTGTCACGTTGCATCATGTTGTTATTTTTCAGTCCTGTCATGCAGATTTATGTATTGAACACTGTTACTTCAGTACAATTTTCAGGTACCTGTACTTTGAGTATTTATCCGACAGCTTTAGGTACTTTAAAGATGAAAATTTTACACAATATTTATATTAACAATCATTTAAAACACAACATTCAGTGGTTTTGAAACGCTTTGGCTTCTCACAAAAAGCAGCGTGTGGTCACATTTTCACATGTCTATAAGCTTCAAGGCTGATTTTTTTCTTTTAAACTTCTCACATGGTTTCATTACAATAAATGTTCAAATGGTCTAATATCTTAGCAACAATCAAACATTTTCAATATCACTTTTTTAGTCTGTTCTCTTGTTTGGAGTCCTCACATTTATCTGCTGTCCTTTTAAACAAAACTTTACATAAAATAGTTAAAACTGCAGCAGCTCTAACAGCAACAAGCTGCCGACACACTGACGCTTCACTATGAATGATCTGACGATGTCGTATGTAATAATATATGAGTCAGAGCGACCAAACAAGTACTTTTACTTTAATACTTTAGATAGATTTTGCCACTTATACTTATGTACTTCTACTTAGGCAGGATTTTTTTTTTAAATTGAGAACTTGTACTTGTGATGTAGTATTTTTATACTGCAGCATTAGTACTTTTAACTCAGTAAATAATCTGAATACTTCTTCCACTGCTGGTATGTTTGTATAAATGTTGAGTCACTGATCATTAAATCAGCTGCAGATTCACCAATATGCAGCGTGACTGTTAATTAAATAAATATTTACTGATTTCCATGTTTATCCACAATATAGCAGCTCAAAGTCCAAAGAATCAAAAATGTTGTTATTTGTTTTACTAAGAAACAGTCAATTTACTATCTTCACTTGCCGACTACATAGTTTTCCTGTTTGTTTAAACTGAAGTATTTCAAGCTTCTTTTCAATAAGTACCGTAACACTTTCCTCATTTCTCATTGAATTAGTGCCAAAATATGCAGAACTTTTGAGGCAATTCTTCTCTGAAAACTGATTTTAGAGAAGCTACCAGGAGATACTAGTTGGAAGCTACCAAACAAGACAAGTGGTAGCTCACTTCATCAGATCCTACCTTCATGGAGGTTCATGTGCTCCTGCAGGGAGTGTTTGGTGGAAAGCGCTTTGGAGCAGATGCTGCAGACGAACGGTTTTTCTCCGGTGTGCATTCGCTGGTGGGCCAGCAGAGTGTGCTTCTGGGTGAAACGCTTCCCACAAACCAGACACTGGAAAGGCTTCTCTCCTGGGACAAAGAAAGAAGTGAGTTAAGTCAGGTGATTTGATATGAGCAGTACAGACATGGGTGATTTGATTTGGCTCCTTCTCCTGATAGGATCAGTCGTCTGTGATGGATGCTGGCTGTTGTTTTTATACATTAAACCCTCATCATGAGACATATTTGCTCTTTTTGAACAATCCAAAAATATGACATACATTGTCAGACATTAGTATATTTACATTTTGGGAAATATTTGAAATAATGGTCAAAACTATAAAAGAAGACCATTCTGTAATAAAATCCCCTTTAACCTCTAGAACACACCGTATAACTCACATAAGTCAATTCAGAGTTGATAAAGTTTGAAACAGACGTTAAACCTAAATTCTCTTCAACAGAGAAATAAAATGAATGTTACAAAAATACCTGACAAGCTTAAAAACACAAAATTATGTATTACATAAATATATCTGACTAATGTAAATATTGAAGCTATTATCCTATAGAATTATATATTATATAGCTATACCTCATTACCATAAATATTAGGATTATGATCCCATAGTATAACATATTATAAAACTATATCTGACTATCTTAAATATTAGGTTTATGATCCTACAGTATAATTTATAATGCAAATATACCTGACTAATGTAAATATTAGGGCTATGATCTTATAGTATTGTATCTAAATATAGTCAACTAATTTAAATATTAAGGCTTTGAAGATACAGTATAATATATTATATAAATATACAAGGGTCATTTAACTATTCAGACTTTGATCCCACAGTATCATATATCAAATCAATATATCTCACTAATTAAAATACTAAGATTACGATCCTACATTAATTATTTTAAATATACCCAACTAATTTAAATATGACACCTATAATGCCACAGTATTATACAAATATATCATACTGATGTACAGATTAAGGCTATGATCTTACAGTATCATTTACTAAATAAATATACGTGACTAACTCTGGAGCTCATGATCCTACAGCATTACTTCTTAAACAAGCGTACCTGACTAACAGATTACCTGTGTGAGTCCTCTGGTGAATCTTTAAAAACAGGGGGTTCTTGAACACCTTTCCACAGTCCTCACACCGTGCCTCAGCGTTTGGGTATTTCCTCCTCCTGCCCCTCTTTCCAGGCTCTTTGCTTCCTGCTGCTGTGTCACTGCCCACCTTGTAGCCCTGATATTTAACCGGTGGCCTGACTTTGCGTTTGCTCTGGCGGCTCTGATGTGCTCTGGGGTCATAATCTGCATCGTCTTTAGGTTGCGACTCTCCATCATCTCCGGCCTGCACGTCCTCTGAGCTGTCACATGCTGCACTTTTACCTTCCTGCTGTATTTCAGGAGCAACTACGTTCTTCTTCGGCCGTCCTCTTTTGCATTTCAACAGATCTGCCACCTCGGCTTTGTCTGTTTTTAATGCTGTGACCTCTGACCTCTTTGTGAGCTCAGAGAGCACTTTGACGAGGTCACTGACTTCCATGAGGTGAGCCGTGGCCAGGAGCTGCTCGGTGGCGCCCTCCTCCACGGAAACCTGAGCGCTGTAGATGAACTCCAGCACTGCAGCAAACATCTTCGCCGCCATGCCGTCCAGCCGGTAGGTGGACTGACGGATCTGATCCTCGGACGTGAACATGAGGGAGAAGTACTCGCTGCTCGCTGCCAGCAGGGCTTTGTGCGCCTTGAAGTGCACGTCCTCTACAACCAGAGTGATGTCGCACAGCAGCTCCCTTTTCCTGAGTTTGTTGAATTTGCTCAGGATGCTCTGTTTGTGTGAGTCTGAGTGAAGGGCTACGAGCGAGGAGGCTGGAGTTGTTGCTTTCTGAGACATCTTCCCCTCAAAATCAAACACATCTGCTCCTGAAAACAATAAAAAGAAAGTGTCAGAACAAGGTAACAGTGCATGAGCATCACGTAAAGGAGCGGCGTGTGTTTAAATTTACAAACTTTAATCAAGTAACTTTTACTGCTTAAGCATGTATGGCTACAGCTGCAAGTACCAAGCATTTTAATTTGTTATTTGTTTAATTTGTTATTCTTTCATTTTCTCATTTAATCAATTAATTGTTAAATTTAAAATTGTAAGAAATTATGGGGGAAAAAAACACCTGGAAAGTTCTCAGAGCCTAAAATAAACAGATATTTTCAGTATGCTGATTTTGTCAAAGTTTGGCCATAACGTCTCAAGCTCAAACATATGATTAGTTTGGTTTTTGATTAACCCATTTTCTTTAAAAATCTGTTTGTTAAAAACAGTAAAAAATAGTAAAAAAAATGTGGATCAGTGTTTACCAAAGCTACAACCCAAAGATATTTCATTTACTGTCAGACGAAGACAGAAAATATTCACATTTAAGAAGCTGACATCAGTGGATTTAGACTTTGTTTCTTACTCTACTTAAACCAATAATCGATTATCAAAATTTTTAATAATCGCAGCTCTACTTAAAATATTCACCTTATTGTCACCAAAGAAGCAGCAAATAGTCACATTTGAGACACTGGAAACAGAAAATGTTGAAATTTCTTGTTGGAAAATCGACTAAAAATGATTAAAGAAATATCAAAATTGCTGCACATTCATTTTATTTTGAATAACTAATCAAAAAGCAGCACTGTTGCCT
>NW_007578458.1:249348-252443 GCF_000690725.1 Stegastes partitus
ACGTGTAATCACCACCTCCTGTAGTTTGTGCTGGCCAAATTTCAGGTGTGTACGACCTTCCCTGTAGGAGGAGATAGATTTTGAAAATGGACAAAAATGGCCAAAAGTCTGCCAAATGCGCCAAAATTGTCACAGGGGTTTTTCAACATAACGGACTTCCTGTTGGGTTTAGGGCTTGGCGCTGATTGACTTTTTTGTGCGTCCTGACCTGCTACACATGGTCATTGAATCTTGTAGCTGTAGGTGAAACGACCTTCTGACAGGACTCCATTGAATGCCAAAAACACTGCGAAAATGGACAAAATGGCCATTGAGCAAAATTGGACGGGCCGCCATTTCCAAACCGGGTCTCATCTGCAGAGTGTTTCAGTATCTTTTAATCACCACGTCATGTAGTTTGTGCTGGCCAAATTTCAGGTGTGTATGATGAATCCCCTCGGAGAAGTTCGATTTTGAAAATGGCTAAAAATGGCTATTTTTGAGCAAAAATGGCCTGGCATGCTCGCCGTTTTTCCAACATGGCGAATTTCCTGTTGGGTTTACAGAAACATGCTAATGGACTTTTTTGTGCGTCACGAGTTGTTACACATGTGTGGCGAATGTCGTAGGTGGAGGTGAAACGTAGCCGCGATGGGACTCTGTTGAAATACTGTAGGGGGCGCAGTTGAGCCATGTTGCATTTTACAGCTTGGAGCAGAGAGAGTTTTTTGTTCGTGCCGACCAGCTCTATATGCCTATGAAATTGCGTAGTTCTAGGGCAAACGTGCTTCGGACAGGACTCCATTGAAATTTTCAAGGTGGCGCTGTGGAGCCATTTTTGCCGTGACATGTCCACATCTCTGATAGTTTCCGATTTCCNAAAGCAATTCAATAAAAAGGTCAGTAGTGGACAGAAAGTTATGATATTCACACCCAGAACTAGTGATTATTTATTAGTGTTCATCAATCAGTGCAGTCCTGCAAAGACAGGATCATAAACCTGTTTGTGCTCTTAAATAAGTTAGTTAAAGGTGGATTAAAAGGGTTTTAATAACAGCATCAGAGTGAGCCCTCTGTGATCAGGTTGTCAGAAGTAGTCACAGAGTGAGCGCTCTCAGTCCACATATCTGTGTAGCTTCATGCTAACCTCATTTCTAACGTGGAGCCTTAAACTCGGACAGAGCTCGTTCATTAATGCTGCTGCTGATGTTTTCATGACACGCTTCTGCCTCGGAGAGTATTAGTCTGTAACTAAAATGTGCACATTAGCACCAAACACGAGTGTCATGCCAGCAGTTGTCTGTTGGTGAAGCAGTTAAACTGTGTCTTCTGCAGGTTTATATGTCGGTAGACAGGTGACACTCGGTTGCAGGACATGTGTGATACTTCATCTTCAGGAATACGTCGGTGCTTGTCTACTGGTCTGTTTTATTTTCACTGTAGTGTTTCAACACTGGTCCAACTATAGTCAACACTGATGTAAAGCACAGGAAACATTGTGTGTTTATGTGAAGACTTTGGGGTGTTAACCAGCTGCCTAACTATGCACCAGATCACGCCCTGCAGAGGTGTCAGACTACGGTCACAAAACAATCAACAATGCTGATGATCTAATATCATAATATTGTGACATCTGGTTGGATTTTTTTTTTTCGCTTTTTCCACAATGAATTAATCAGAAACACACTAAACTCTTGCACAATAAGGGGATCATTTCAAATTGCTTCTTATAATAGAAGTTAAAAAAAAAATGAATAAATGACTTTGAAACACTTTGAAATGATTTTTGGTATTTCTCAAAAATAAAAGACAAACAATTCACTATCGAAATTGTAAACTACTGATGGACTAGACTGTCTTTACCTCATTATATCTTCTACAATAACTCAGTGCTTGGTTTTTATGCCCGTATTTTGCACTGTTTCCCACATTTATACAAACTTTACCGACTTATTTGGTCCCAGTAAAGTCCTGCAGCTGCATTCTGGCCAGTTAGCAAACCAGCTAATAGTCTCAAACCAAACAATGCGGCCGCTGCTAGCTTGAAACAGGCCACAACCGGCACAAACAGCAAAGACTGCGACTAAAATAACGCGTTTAACGGGCTGAATTTTATTTTTAGCCTAGTTTGTAACAAAACACAAGCGGCTGAAAGCGCTCAAAACCGCGGTGTAATTCAAAATAGTGAGCTTATAGGACCTTACCTTGGTCTCTACTGTTGGACGGAGAGGGAGAATGTGGATTAGTTATCGCGAGATGTGAGTTTGGGGCGAGATTCTCGCACCGCAGATCTACACGTGCCCTGGATCGCTCTAACTGCAGGTCCGCGGACAGCCGCACTGTTTGTAGAGTAGCTGTAATATATATAGCGTATTAAACAGGTGTTTAAGGAGCTTTGCTGTTTGGTTGAATATTTATTTAAAATATTAAACAAGAACGTAGAGTAAATTATTTACGCAAACGTGTCATTTTTATATATTTTTTAAAATTCAAATTCAGCGTGGTTTAGTCCTTTCTATAAGTGCTTTATTTCCTAATGAGACTTTCTTTAGGACCTGCGCGTCCCCGACACACTGCAGAAAATAAACAAATGGGTGACAGTCCGCTGTGCCGAAGGAAATAGAGGATATTATAACAGGTGGGTTAAGGAATTTACTATCACTGCTCAATTATAAAACACTGTCAGTGGGAAAGCTTTCAAAAAACGGTATTTAAATACGACTATATTATATCCTGTGTCTCCTTAAACACACTCGATCAGACTGTCGACACTTTGAAAAACGTGGACGAATTTCTTGTTTTTGCTTTGTAGTTGCCATCTAGGATGCATTTTGCAACCATCGGGTTAAACTTCACCCTCAGTGTTAAAAAGCTTGAGGCAGATCCTGACACGTTGGAGGCTCAGTCCAGCCCAGAAGTCTTTACATTTTAACCTCATGTTTGCACCTTTTTCCAGTTATTTCAGAGCAAAAATTAATATTAAAGCCCCAACGGCGATGGACGGGTCCTCGCCCTACGCTTGTTTGGGGCAGATTGGAGTATGTGTGGCGCAGTTACGAGCCACTTCCTGTTTAGTGGCGAGCCGCGGCGGCGTGCGTGTTGGCCGGGGTGGAAAC
>NW_007578458.1:254323-256998 GCF_000690725.1 Stegastes partitus
GTGTGGATTAAATGCAATTTACAGCTTATTCATTTCTAAAATATGATGGGTTGGTACAGTAGGTAAATGTCATCCACTGCACCCTTACATGTTAATGTATTCAGAAGAAGAATTTATTAATATAATATGTAATTGAAGGGCTATTCTGCTGCATAATTTAGACTTTTGCAATTTTTTTGTAGACCTTAGGATAGAAGACTGCTGCTGGTTTGTAATGCAATGCAAGTGTGTCACAAATGCAGCTGCGTGCTCTTGTGTGTATAAGACACAATGACTAACTACACTGTAAATGCTTGACTTTGTTGTGACACCGATTGTTTGCTTCTTCCGGCTGTGTGTGACCTAGTATTCAGTGACTGTTATATTATGTATGATTGCAAAGACAAGTGCTCTAAGAGCTCATGGTTGGTCCTTGGACTTTGCACCCAGTAGATGTCATCTAAGGCTCCTAGATGTGGATTAACTTTCAGGTACAGTCATAACACAGCTTATCTTTCAGCAGTCGAGCAGCATTTGACTCAGTTCTTCACCTCCAGTTTACCTCTGGTTTGAAAAGCAGGATGAAAACTGTCAGGGTTGCGGTGGTGGGAGCTGGTGTGATCGGATTCTCCACTGCTGTCCGCATTGCCGAGGCTCTTCCCATCTGCTCCGTGACTCTGCTGGCAGAGAAGTTCAGCCCGGACACCACCAGCGATGTGGCTGCTGGAATCGTGCTCGCTCAAGAATTTCCAGGTACAAAACAACATCTCTCTCAGAAAATGAATTACATTAAAGTTGTACTAGATTTCACATTATTTTGCAGCTTTAACAAGGTAAAAGTTGCAGTGCATATAAATACATCACACAATCTATGAAAAGATGCACCACACATTTCCTTTGCATGCTTGAAATGACTGATTTTCCTGTATCTCTTTATCAGATATCCCCCTGGAAAGGCAAAGACGCTGGTTCAAGGACGGCTTTGATCACTTCTTTGCCATCGCTCACTCTGAGGACGCACCAGAGGCTGGAATAATGATGTGTTCTGGGTAACAATAGTTCTATAAAGCGATATATATATTTAAAAAAAAAAAAGACAACCAGACTCACTATTGAACTGTTTCTTTTTGATTTTCCTCCAGATGTCAGATTTTCAGAGAAGCTCCAGCTAATATGAAGCCCTACTGGTCAGACATTGTGATTGGCTATCGACCCATGACCGATCGTGAACTGAAACGTTTTCCAAATCACAAGTTTGGCCAGGCGTTCACTACTTTAAAATGTGAATGCTCCAGCTACCTGCCGTGGCTCGAGAAGAGGTTTGTCCTCCACAGTGCCTATAGAAAGTATTCATCACCCTTTGGAAGTTTTCCCCTTTTTCTTAATCATGGTCAATATAATTTGTCTTTTTTTGACAAGAATTTACAAAAAAATATATTTCATGTCAAAGTGAAAACAGATTTCTACAAATTAATGACAAATGAAACTAAAATATCAAAGTTTTCACCCTCTTTAAAATGACTCACCAAATTCAACACATGTGCAGGAAATGTGTGCTAGAAGTTACACAATTAGTGAACCGGAGCTCATGTAGTGACTGTAGTATACAGACACCTGTATCTGGAAGGTCCAGTCACTGAACATTCCTTGGAGTACAGTTAAATCTACCATTAACAAATTGAAGGAATATGGCACATGTGTAGCTCCTCCAGAGCAGGCCATCCTCAAAAACCCTTGACTGTGCAACAAAGAGACGAGTGAAGGAAGGCCACCAAGGCACCTATGAATCCTAAAGAGCGGTGAATACTTCTTACAGACACTGTACATTGAAGTCTCTTTGTTATGTCAAAACGTTATAATGGTTCTTTAAAGTTTTGAATTACAAATAATCTCTTAACATTTCCAGGTAATTGATTGTCAACAACATGAACTCTTGTCATACCGGTTTTCTTAAGGTTCAGGAAAGCTGGAGGCCGAGTGGAGCAGAGGAGAGTCAACAGTCTCCAGGAATTGAGCAACGACTTTGACATCATTGTCAACTGCACTGGTCTGGGCTCCAAAACACTGGTGGGTGACGACCAAGTTCAGCCAATCAGAGGCCAGGTCTTAAAAATGGATGCCCCCTGGCTGAAGCACTTCATCAGGGACGTAGATGGGATGACCTACATCTACCCCGGCATCCACAGCGTCACCATAGGCGGGACGAGGCAGGTGGAAGACATGCGGCTGCATGTGGACGAAGGAGACTCGAGAAGCATCCTGGAGCGCTGCAGCAGGCTGGAGCCGTCGCTCAGGAAAGCCAAAGTTCTCTACCAGTCGGTCGGTCTGAGGCCGGGCAGGAGGAGCCCGAGGGTGGAGAGGGAGCTGGTGCAGATGGGAGGTCGCCAGGTGCCTGTAGTCCACAACTACGGCCACGGAGGCTGGGGGGTGTCGTTTTCCTGGGGGACCAGCATGGATGCGCTGGAGCTGGTCAGGCAGTGCCTTCAGGAAATTCCTCTTCAGGCTAAACTGTGAACAAACTCTGCCACTAAATGCTGCTTTAACTCAGAGCCTTAAAATCACAACATATGGAAAGTCAACATATTGACAAATGAACGCATTAAAATGCACAAAAGTAATGACTTGTTGTAGATTTTACATTTAACAGTGTTTAGATGATAAAATAATAATTTAATGTGCTGCTTAAAGTGGTAATT
>NW_007578458.1:257948-259585 GCF_000690725.1 Stegastes partitus
TTTTGGGAAATATTTGAAATAATGGTCAAAACTATAAAAGAAGACCATTCTGTAATAAAATCCCCTTTAACCTCTTGAACACACCGTATAACTCACATAAGTCAATTCAGAGTTGATAAAGTACATTTGAAACAGACGTTAAACCTAAATTCTCTTCAACAGAGAAATAAAATGAATGTTACAAAAATGCCTGACAAGCTTAAAACCACAATATTATTTAATATATAAATATATCTGACTAATGAAAATATTGAAGCTATTATCCTATAGAATTATATATTATATAGCTATACCTCATTACCATAAATATTAGGGTTATGATCCTATAGTATTATATATTATATCAATATACCTGATTAATTTAAATATTAGGGCTTTGTAGCTTCAGTATCATATATTATACAAACACACAAGGGTAATTTAACTATTAAGACTTTAACCCCACAGTATGATATATTATATAAATATATCTCTCTAAATAAAATACTATGATTAGGATCCTAATATACCCAACTGATTTAAATATTACGCCTATAATGCCACAGTATTATACAAATATATCATACTGACATACAGATTAAGGCTATGATCTTACAGTATCATTTACTAAATAAATATACGTGACTAACTCTGGAGCTCATGATCCTACAGCTTTACTTCTTAAACAAGCGTACCTGTCTACAGATTACCTGTGTGAGTCCTCTCGTGAATCTTTAAAAACAGGGGGTTCTTGAACACCTTTCCACAGTCCTCACACCGTGCCTCAGCGTTTGGGTATTTCCTCCTCCTGCCCCTCTTTCCAGGCTCTTTGCTTCCTGCTGCTGTGTCACTGCCCACCTTGTAGCCCTGATATTTAACCGGTGGCCTGACTTTGCGTTTGCTCTGGCGGCTCCGATGTGCTCTGGGGTCATAATCTGCATCGTCTTTAGGTTGCGACTCTCCATCATCTCCGGCCTGCACGTCCTGTGAGCTGTCACATGCTGCACTTTTACCTTCCTGCTGTATTTCAGGAGCAACTACGTTCTTCTTCGGCCGTCCTCTTTTGCATTTCAACAGATCTGCCACCTTGGCTTTGTCTGTTTTTAACGCTGTGACCTCTGACCTCTTTGTGAGCTCAATACCAAAAAAAAATAATGAGGCATTCTGTATTGGCTTTAAATATTTATTGTCCTGTAGACAAACCCTTTTCATTTATTACTATATCTATGACTGTATTATGCGGCAGTACAATGCACAATTTTGATCTATTATTGCTTTACATGAATTTTCCCATTTTTAAGACTTAGCCTCCAGACCTATATGGAGAAATATTTACTTATTCCACAGCTGTATTTAATTTATAGCTAGAGTTGTTGTTTAATCAGTGTGGATTAAATGCAATTTACAGCTTATTCATTTCTAAAATATGATGGGTTGGTACAGTAGGTAAATGTCATCCACTGCACCCTTACATGTTAATGTATTCAGAAGAAGAATTTATTAATATAATATGTAATTGAAGGGCTATTCTGCTGCATAATTTAGACTTTTGCAATTTTTTTGTAGACCTTAGGATAGAAGACTGCTGCTGGTTTGTAATGCAATGCAAGTGTGTCACAAATGCAGCTGCGTGCTCTTGTGTGTATAAGACACAATGA